>NW_027441787.1:585000-885000 GCF_048569485.1 Anomaloglossus baeobatrachus | reverse complement strand
CATGTTGTGTTTGGAGACCCCCTGAGGTGCCTAAACAATGGAGCTCCCCCACAAGTGACCCCATTTTGGAAACTAGACCCCTCATTGAATTTATCTAGATGTTTACTGAACACTTTGAACCCCTGGAGGCTTCACAAAAGTTAAGAATGTTCAGCCGTGAAAATATATATATTTTTTTTTTACCATGAAATTGTTATTTCAACCAGGTAGCTTTTTTTTCCACAAGGGTATCAGGAAAAAATGCACCATACAATGTATTGTGCAATTTCTCTTGAGTACACAGATACCTCATATGTGGTGGAAAGTAATTGTCTAGGCACACGGCGGGGCTCAGAAGAGAAGGAGCGCCATTTCACAGCAAAATTGGTTGGAATTATTAGCGTACGCCATGTTGCGTTTGGAGACCCCCTGAGGTGCCTAAACAATGGAGCTCCCCCACAAGTGACCTCATTTTGGAAACTAAACCCACATGGCATAAATCTACATGGGTAATGAGCACTTTGAACCCTCACGTGTTTCATACATTGAGGCATAAAAACAAAAAAGTACTTTTTTTTTCCACAAAATGTTATTTTAGGCTCCATTTTTTAATTTGTACAGGGGTAACAGGATAAAGTGGACCGCAAAATTTGTTGGGCAATTTGTTCTGAGTACGCTGATACCTCATATGTGGCAGAAAAACACTGTTTGGGCGCACGGCAGAGCTCCAGAGGAAAGGAGCGTCATTTGACTTTTTAAATGGAAAATTAGCTGGAATCGTTAGCCGCACCATGTCGTGTTTGGAGATCCCCCTGATATGCCCAAACAGTGGAGCTCCCCCACATGTGACCCCATGTTGGAAACTAGACCCCCCCCCAATACAAAGAAATATTAGTTTGGCATAATAAAAATACAGACATCAGTAAAAAAAAAAAAATATATGCACCTGCAACTGACACTAAGGCAAGCGCCACACGTGAGAGCAATGCACAAATCTCGCATCGCATCACCAGACACAGCCGCACACTCCTGTCTGGAAGAGAGCGACCGTGCCGGATGATGCGGTGTGAGACTCGAGCATCGCTCTCATGTGTGGCACTGGGCTGACCCTTACAATATTCAGTAAAAAATACTGTAGTTGATGATTACTACAGTATAATTTTACTGGCCCTAAACTAAGTTTATTTGTATTTCTTTCTTAGTTAACAGAAAAAAAAAATTAGGACGAACGCACAGATGTACTGCAAAAAGGGGGGGGGGACTAGGTGGGATGGAAAAAAGATGGATGGAGGATAGAAGGGCGCAACGGATGCAGGAGCGGCGGAGGATGGGTGAGGGGGCACGGCGGAGGATGGGAGGGCGTGGCGGATGGAGGAGCGGTGGAGGATGGGTGAGGGCACAACGGATGCAGGAGCGGCGGAGGAAGGGGGGGCGAGGGGAAGGGTGGAAGGGGAGTGGGAGATGAGATTGGGGATAGCTACCTTACAGAATGGATCTAGGCAGCAGGATTGCAGCAGATCCGGGAGGGGGGAAGAGGGGGCAGAGGATTAAGGGGATGGGAGAGAGCAGGCAGCAGATCAGGGAGGGGGCAGAGGCTGATGGGGGAGTGAGGTGGCAGATGCAAGGGCGCAGAGGCTGATTGGGGAGTGAGGTGGCAGATGCAGGGGCGCAGAGGCTGATTGGGGAGTGAGGTGGCAAATGCAGGGGCGCAGAGGCTGATGGGGGAGTGAGGTGGCAGATGCAGGGGCGCAGAGGCTGATGGGGGAGTGAGGTGGCTGATGCAGGGGCGCAGCGGCAGATGGGGAGAGTGTGGTGGCAGATGGGGAGAGTGCGGCGGCAGATGCAGGGGCGGTGGAGCAGCTGATGGGGAGAGTGCGGCGGCTGATGCAGGGGCGGTGGAGCGGCTGATGGGGAGAGTGGAGCGGCAGATGCTGGGGAGTGCGCAGCGGCAGATGCTGGGGAGTGCGCAGCGGCAGATGCTGGGGAGTGCGCAGCGGCAGATGCTGGGGAGTGCGCAGCGGCAGATGCTGGGGAGTGCGCAGCGGCAGATGCAGGGGAGAGTGGAGCGGCAGATGCAGGGGAGAGTGGAGCGGCAGATGCAGGGGAGAGTGGAGCGGCAGATGCAGGGGAGAGTGGAGCGGCAGATGCAGGGGCGGTGGAGCGGCAGATGCAGGGGCGGTGGAGCGGCAGATGCAGGGGCGGTGGAGCGGCAGATGCAGGGGCGGTGGAGCGGCAGATGCAGGGGCGGTGGAGCGGCAGATGGGGAGAGAGCAGTGGCTGATAGGGAGAGTGGAGCGGCAGATGCAGGGGCGGTGGAGCGGCAGATGGGGAGAGAGCAGTACCTGATGGGGAGAGGGGAGCGGCAGATGCTGGGGTGGTGGAGCGGCAGATGCAGGGGCGGTGGAGCGGCAGATGCAGGGGCGGTGGAGCGGCAGATGCAGGGGCGGTGGAGCGGCAGATGCAGGGGCGGTGGAGCGGCAGATGGGGAGAGAGCAGTGGCTGATAGGGAGAGTGGAGCGGCAGATGCAGGGGCGGTGGAGCGGCAGATGGGGAGAGAGCAGTACCTGATGGGGAGAGGGGAGCGGCAGATGCTGGGGCGGTGGAGCGGCAGATGCTGGGGCGGTGGAGCGGCAGATGCTGGGGCGGTGGAGCGGCAGATGCTGGGGCGGTGGAGCGGCAGATGCAGGGGCGGTGGAGCGGCAGATGCAGGGGCGGTGGAGCGGCAGATGCAGGGGCGGTGGAGCGGCAGATGGGGAGAGGGGAGCGGCAGATGCTGGGGCGGTGGAGCGGCAGATGCTGGGGCGGTGGAGCGGCAGATGCTGGGGCGGTGGAGCGGCAGATGGGGAGAGAGCAGTACCTGATGGGGAGAGGGGAGCGGCAGATGCAGGGGCGGTGGAGCGGCAGATGGGGAGAGAGCAGTACCTGATGGGGAGAGGGGAGCGGCAGATGCTGGGGCGGTGGATCGGCAGATGCTGGGGCGGTGGAGCGGCAGATGGGGAGAGAGCAGTACCTGATGGGGAGAGGGGAGCGGCAGATGCAGGGGCGGTGGAGCGGCAGTTGGGGAGAGAGCAGTACCTGATGGGGAGAGGGGAGCGGCAGATGCTGGGGCGGTGGATCGGCAGATGCTGGGGCGGTGGATCGGCAGATGCTGGGGCGGTGGAGCGGCTGATGGGGAGAGAGCAGTACCTGATGGGGAGAGGGGAGCGGCAGATGCTGGGGCGGTGGATCGGCAGATGGGGAGAGAGCAGTACCTGATGGGGAGAGGGGAGCGGCAGATGCTGGGGCGGTGGAGCGGCTGATGGGGAGAGAGCAGTACCTGATGGGGAGAGGGGAGCGGCAGATGCTGGGGCGGTGGAGCGGCTGATGGGGAGAGAGCAGTACCTGATGGGGAGAGGGGAGCGGCAGATGCTGGGGCGGTGGATCGGCAGATGCTGGGGCGGTGGAGCGGCTGATGGGGAGAGTGCAGCGGCCGCCGTGACGCTCTCCTCCCGCTGCGCCACCCCCTGCATCTGACGCCGCTTGCTCTTACTGCTGAGTAGCGGCGTCACATGCAGGAGCGCAGCGGGAGAGCAGGGGGCAAAGCACATGGAGCAGGGGAGCGGTGGATCGGGGGCTGTGACTCACAGATGGGCACCCGCAGGGATCGCTCTCCTCAGATTCCACGGAGGGAGACGCTGAGGAGAGCGATCTCCTACAGCGAGCTCACCCGGTCCCAGAGGCACGGTGCTGCTTGGAGAAATCGGTCACAAGGCCGATCTCTCCAATCAGAGCTGGGGGCGGGTGCAGTAAAGCTCACTGAGCTCCAGCCAATGGCCAGTGCTGCAGCAGCACTGACATAGCTGGATTTCAATGCTTCAGCCATTTTCAATGGCTGAAACATAACACTGGCTGTGATTGGCTGACGAACGCCGTTCAGCCAATCACAGCCTCCGTAGGTCCGGGAAGGAGACACCACCCCTCCTGAGGTCAGGTACAAGTCCTCTCCTTCCCGAATCTACAGTTTTTTAAAACCGATCGCGGTGCCCGGTGCTCCGGGGCCGCGATTTCGCCATGACGGATCTATCCGTCATGGGTCTTTAAGTACCAGGGCACCATGACGGCTAGATCCGTCAAAGGTCGTGAAGGGGTTAAAGACAATTCGGAAGCTGGATCTCTTCTTCTCAGGCCCCAAAGAAAATGGACACCCTCAAAAGAAAGCAGAACGCCCCCAGACCAGACCCCAAACAATTACAATTGGCACATACCGATGGTGGATGGGCTCTTACACAGAGATCTGCGTCACTGTTAGATCCCTCACCGTTACAGCTGCATTGCACCGCACAGCTGTGTATACAGTGACAGAAAAGGCAGAGGCAGTAATAAACCATCTCTGCCTTATGTAGAGATGGACGGATTTATTCTCCGTTGCTACATGTTTGCGTATAGATGCACTGCTATGTAATGACATTGTAGAACATCACTGCAAAGTAGGAGTCAGATGATGTAAGCTCCAGGGAGGACTGGTAGGCCCAGGAGGTGAATCCACTGGACCGTGCACCCCACCGGAGGCCTGGGTACACGGTAGCCGGAGCACTAGCGTGGCCGGGACGGGGACAGCATCCCACAGGGGACGGGTGGAACAAAGTCACTGGGGTCACGGAGTTCCTTAGGACAATACGGAATACTGGTACAGGTGCCGGGTAGTAATGGCAAGCAGTAGTACAGGTAACGGAACACGGCCAAGGGGACCTGGGCACCTAGCTTTCAAGACTAAGCTTCAAGACACGTTGATCAGGCCCCGCCCACATGGAAAGGCCAGTCTTATATACCCAGCACAGCCCTATGTCATATCCTGCTTCAGGTGTGCTGGGCCTATAAGACCAGGAGAGTGGGTGCGGCCCGGTCCTAAACAGAAACATGTGGCTAAGACTCAGTGTCAGACTCATAAGACCAGGAGCAGGATACAGGAAAGCACGAGCGGGAGCGGCAGCCATGACCGGTGGACATGTGGACTGGATCAGTGGTTAAGGAGTGGTGCCGGGATAGTGCGACCGAATCAGTGGGTAAGGAGTGGTGCTGGGACACCGGGAGCGTGACAGATGACCCGGATGTTTAAAGTCTACGAGCTCCGAAACCAGTTAAGAATATCTAAACTTTTTTATTTACATAATTTTTCTAGTTTAAAAGGGAAATATAATGTGGGCACATTTTTCAATTGTGTTAATTTTCACTATTTTGCTGCCTTCATACAAGAAATGGGAGGTAAATTGTGTGTGTCACCCAGTGCACAGATCTGTACACCATCTGTGAGCTCTGTGACCCTCGTATAAGAGGGACCCCGCTACGGCCACACTTGTCTCCGTGATCTGATTTCCATACAAGCGCTCTCACTGTGCCGTATCACTAGAGTCTTGAGATGGGGAAAATGATTTGCAGGACCCCGATGCAGAGGCCAGGTCAGTAGTCCACGGGGGCTGAACAGGAGCCATGTGAGCATTTTCTTTTATTCTTAAAATAATTAACAGAAAGAAATCGCACAGGCCCCATATGAATCAATGCCGGGCCCCTCTGCTTCTGTTAGAAACAAGAATACATCAAATCCTAATTCCATTGCCCTGTTCTTAACTGAAAAACTCAGAAATGTTTAGTTTTTGCTCTTTCCTATTCTCCTTCTCTTATTCCGGGAGCAATTGTCCTTTTATTTTTCAATCCACATTGCTGTATGAATTTTTTTTTTTGAAGATGACTCATAGTTTTTCATTTTACCATAAAATGTACTGGAAATTAAGTAAAAATTCAAAGTACGGTGAAATGGTGAAAAAAAAAATAATTCCACCATTGTTTTTACTACATTCATTGTGTGCTGAAAGTGAGCGGTCAGCGTGATTCTCCAGGTCAGTGTGATTACAGCAATGTCAGACTTGTGTATTTTATTATTTAGCGGTGACTAGAGATGAGCGGATGTTTGGCTTCTGCTGATCCAGCTGAGCTTTTGTAAAGATCGGTTCTGGACTTAGACTTAACCTGAACTTTATTTGAAGTCATTAATTGAGCAGGTCATGTCTCCACCCACATGCAGCCATAATCACATCACTTCCGGCGGATAGTGGATTTTTTCTATTTATTTTTTTGTTTGTGCACACTACAACCAATCACGTTGTTGTTACTCCCAGTGTGAGCCGATCAAACGCTGCAAGCGGCTCATACTGGGCTGAGCACCGAGCGTACCCAAGCACCGCGATCCTCGCGAGAGTGGTTTATATACGTAAAGCATCCGAACTCCGAACATGACTATTGTTTTCTGGGGGGTTCTGATTTTGTATCACAACTTCAGGTTCGCTCATCTCCAGTGGTGAATAAAAATCACTTTTGTAAACTTGTAACTTGTTTTTTTTTCTTGATGAGCCGACATTTTCATTGATACCATTCTGGATGCAATATGGATAATTGATCACTTTTCATTGTATTTATATTGCTATAAAAGTAATGTGCTACTTTTATCGGTTGGTTTCATTACTTACATAGCACGTTTCATATTGAAATTTTTTTTTTCTACCCAAATGATATCTTACCTCCATTAATTTTACATACAGTTAGGTCCAGAAATATTTGGACAGTGACACAAGTTTTGTTATTTTAGCTGTTTACAAAAACATGTTCAGAAATACAATTATATATATAATATGGGCTGAAAGTGCACACTCCCAGCTGCAATATGAGAGTTTTCACATCCAAATCGGAGAAAGGGTTTAGGAATCATAGCTCTGTAATGCATAGCCTCCTCTTTTTCAAGGGACCAAATGTAATTGGACAAGGGACTCTAAGGGCTGCAATTAACTCTGAAGGCGTCTCCCTCGTTAACCTGTAATCAATGAAGTAGTTAAAAGGTCTGGGGTTGATTACAGGTGTGTGGTTTTGCATTTGGAAGCTGTTGCTGTGACCAGACAACATGCGGTCTAAGAAACTCTCAATTGAGGCGAAGCAGAACATCCTGAGGCTGAAAAAAAAGAAAAAAATCCATCAGAGAGATAGCAGACATGCTTGGAGTAGCAAAATCAACAGTCGGGTACATTCTGAGAAAAAAGGAATGGACTGGTGAGCTTGGGAACTCAAAAAGGCCTGGGCGTCCACGGATGACAACAGTGGTGGATGATCGCCACATACTTTCTTTGGTGAAGAAGAACCCGTTCACAACATCAACTGAAGTCCAGAACACTCTCAGTGAAGTAGGTGTATCTGTCTCTAAGTCAACAGTAAAGAGAAGACTCCATGAAAGTAAATACAAAGGGTTCACATCTAGATGCAAACCATTCATCAATTCCAAAAATAGACAGGTCAGAGTTAAATTTGCTGAAAAACACCTCATGAAGCCAGCTCAGTTCTGGAAAAGTATTCTATGGACAGATGAGACCAAGAACAACCTGTACCAGAATGATGGGAAGAAAAAAGTTTGGAGAAGAAAGGGAACGGCACATGATCCAAGGCACACCACATCCTCTGTAAAACATGGTGGAGGCAACGTGATGGCATGGGCATGCATGGCTTTCAATGGCACTGGGTCACTTGTGTTTATTGATGACATAACAGCAGACAAGAGTAGCCGGATGAATTCTGAAGTGTACCGGGATATACTTTCAGCCCAGATTCAGCCAAATGCCGCAAAGTTGATCGGACGGCGCTTCATAGTACAGATGGACAATGACCCCAAGCATACAGCCAAAGCTACCCAGGAGTTCATGAGTGCAAAAAAGTGGAACATTCTGCAATGGCCAAGTCAATCACCAGATCTTAACCCAATTGAGCATGCATTTCACTTGCTCAAATCCAGACTTAAGACGGAAAGACCCACAAACAAGCAAGACCTGAAGGCTGTGGCTGTAAAGGCCTGGCAAAGCATTAAGAAGGAGGAAACCCAGCGTTTGTTGATGTCCATGGGTTCCAGACTTAAGGCAGTGATTGCCTCCAAAGGATTCGCAACAAAATTTTGAAAATAAAAATATTTTGTTTGGGTTTGGTTTATTTGTCCAATTACTTTTGACCTCCTAAAATGTGGAGTGTTTGTAGGAATTGTACACATTTCTTTACAATTTCTATCAGATATTTTTGTTCAAACCTTCAAATTAAACGTTACAATCTGCACTTGAATTCTGTTGTAGAGGTTTCATTTCAAATCCAATGTGGTGGCATGCAGAGCCCAACTCGCGAAAATTGTGTCACTGTCCAAATATTTCTGGACCTAACTGTATGGGTTAATCTCCTTCCCATTCAGGTCCTTATAATATCGGATCCTCTCAGTGATTTTATTCTGTTTTAAGAAAATTTTCTATCAAGGATGGATATGGACAGGGACAAGATGGCGGAGAGGATATTACACCTCACCCTAGAGATCCTCTTCTGGCTTACTGGAGAGGTGAGAGATTCTGATGACGTCACATTACATCATTCTTATCTATGGGAATAACAGATGGACAGAACTGGAGAGGTGAGGACTCTGGAAATGTCTGGAGTGAGATTATTACTGTGTCTCTCCATAACCAGGATTACACAGTAGTGAAGAAGACCTCTAGTGAGCGCTGTCAGGCCCCTGTGTCTGAGGGATGGGGAAGACCCCTGAGCCCAATCACGGGGCCTCCACCTCACCCCCCGATACATGAGGACATCAATGACCAGAAGATCCTAGAACTCACCTACAAGATGATTGAGCTTCTGACTGGAGAGGTGACACTGCTGGGAATGCTGGGACATTATACAGTAATGCTATGAAGGGATCGGGGGTGACGGTATCATTGTATGTGTCAGGTTCCTATAAGGTGTCAGGACGTCATCGTCTATTTCTCCATGGAGGAGTGGGAGTATTTAGAAGTACACAAAGATCTGTACAAGGACGTCATGATGGAGGTTCCCCAGCCACTCACATCACCAGGTAATAGACAGGACTAAATACACACGGCCTATAATTATCTGTATGTTAGGAATGAATTCAGTCCCTGTATGTGTCTCCTCCAGTTCTATCCAGTAAGAGGACAACACCAGAGAGATGTCCCCGTCCTCTTCTCCCACAGGACTGTAAACAAGAAGATCCCGATGTTCCTCAGGATGTGTTTCCTCCAGCTCTATCCAGTAAGAGATATCTACTCATGTACTTTCTGCACTAATTTTGTGTTTACATTTTTAGACTTTTTGCTCTGGTTTTTCAGCTGTATTTTCTTTGCTTCTGCTTCTTCTGCTGTTTGTTTCCAGTGCCATCTCTATGTCATTATGAAGGCAACTGAAAGATCTGCAGAGGGTTCATGAATACCCTGTTTCCCTGAAAATATGATCTACCCCCAAAATAAGCCATAGCACGATTTTATGGGATTTGTGGAGAATACTTGAAATATAAGCCCTACTCCAAAAATAAGGCCTAGTTACAGTCAGGGCCAGCATTGGGAGGAGTCAAATTCACAATTTCTCAGGAACCCAACTCTCTTAGGGTCCCCACCAGGTGTATTCTAAGGTTGATTGTTTAAGGACCTTTGATGATTGCAAAGTAATTTGACATGATGGAACCAAAGGCCTCTTAATTACAGAAGTCTAAATGAACTGAACAGACAACAGGCTGGCATACAGGACTGGCATTAGGGGAAAGGAAGTGGAAACTGAGTAGTTTCACAGGGCCCCCATTCTCCTTTTATTTGTATGCCAATCATAGGACTGCTTAAGGACATGTTTGACAATGTCTTTCATCACATGCTGTAGAGGAGAAAGTATCATTTGCTCCCGTTCTGTATATGCTGGCTGGACTATTTCATTAATGCCAGTTATAGGTTACCTATACTGATCTGGTGAGATTTTGTGATCCAGACTTACAGGTGGTTGTTGTGCATTATTGCTGTGAACTGTTGTGGTGTTAACTCTTGTTGTCTTTTTGTTGCTACCTTCCTCCTCTTGCTTTTCTCCTTAGTCTGTCACTGTTTATTTCTATGAGTTTGCAATTTGTCCCATCTGTCTTAATCTGTGTTTCCATCATACTCCTGTCCCTTTCATCCCAAGGCGATCACAGAATAAATCTGATCAGGAAAACCGTAATGCACGGGACTCCGGCATCTCCATCTTCAGGGGTAATCCAGAGGTTAGGAATACCTTAGGGTCCCCTAGTGTGCGGGACAGTATAGGAGCCCCCTGTCCCTCATTATCTTGCAATCACATTGTGACAATCCATCAGATTATTTACTGTAACACATTCCAGAGAACTGGTGCTAGGAATGGGAGATCCGAAGTAACGAAGATGTAATTCTTAGATGTCAAAATTAGATAGCAGATTCAGAATACATTTTTTTCCTAATTTAATTTCTGATATTATGGTTTAAAAAAAATAAATGTATTTTCAAGATATCATTATAAAATAATAACATTGTGTTTATTTTTAGCAGATGACTCTATTGGGAGTTCGGATGTAAATCTGATATCTTCAGAATTTAAAACAGATGATCAAAGTATAACACATGATACATATGAAGAGCATGCTGTTGTCCCAGATATACCTCCAGTCCTTTCTCGGAAAGCTTTAACAACTGATCTTTTCAAACCAGTCCAAAATTCCGATTTTTTTTCACAGAATTGTAAGCAAAATGAAAGTTACAGAAGGGATGTGGAACATGAAACAGCTCCCACAAGGGAGAAGCCATTTTCATGTTCAGAGTGTGGGAAATGTTTTATTCGGAAATCTGAATTTGTTGAGCATCAAAGATCTCACACAGGGGAGAAGCCATTTTCATGTTCAGAGTGTGGGAAATGTTTTATTCGGAAATCAAATCTTGTTGTGCATCAAAGATCTCACACAGGGGAGAAGCCATTTTCATGTTCAGAGTGTAGGAAATGTTTTATTCGGAAATCTGAATTTGTTGAGCATCAAAGATCTCACACAGGGGAGAAGCCATTTTCATGTTCAGAGTGTGGGAAATGTTTTATTCGGAAATCAGAACTTGTTGCGCATCAAAGGTCTCACACAGGGGAGAAGCCATATTCATGTTCAGAGTGTGGGAAATGTTTTATTCAGAAATCTGACCTTGTTAGACATCAGAAAATTCACACAGGGGAGAAGCCATATTCATGTTCAGAGTGTGGGAAATGTTTTATTCGGAAATCAAATCTTGTTGGACATCAAAGATCTCACACTGGGGAGAAGCAATTTTCTTGCCTGGAAGGTGGTAAATGTTTTACTAGGAAATCAACTCTTGTTGACCATGGAGAAC
The DNA here is from genome assembly GCF_048569485.1 of Anomaloglossus baeobatrachus. NCBI lineage: Eukaryota > Metazoa > Chordata > Amphibia > Anura > Aromobatidae > Anomaloglossus > Anomaloglossus baeobatrachus. Next base: position 873,808 of record NW_027441787.1, on the reverse strand, counting down.
TTCACACAGGGGATAAACCATTTTTTTGTTCTGAATGTGGAAAATGTTATTCTCAGAAATCAGAACTCGTTAAACATCTGAAGAAGCCGCACAGGGAAGGAACCTTTTTCATGTTGTGAATATTTGAAATGTTTAACTGGTAAATCAAGTCTTGTCGACCCTGAGAAAACACACACAGTAGAAGAGCCATTCTTGCCTTTGAAATTTGGCAAATGTTTTTATCATTAATCAGGTCCTCTTGTCAGATGAGTCACATGGGAGAAGCCATCATGATGTATCGTGAGTCAAAGGTTTTTATCCAAAAATTAATTGCTCAAGTAAGAATTGGTCATGGAAAGCACCATTTTCTTTCTTTTTAAACTTACTGTATTATTATGACCATAAGAGACACCTAGGTTTTAGAGGAGGAAAATAGGAAAAAGATTTGAAGCAAAAAATGTAGTCATGATACACTTATGTGGGGGGGGATCTGCTGCTGTCACTTTTATAGTGATAATATCCCCCAATTCTGTACTAATGTCCCCCATCCTGGGCCCTTTCCAGTTATATGTGTCGATCATGCTGGTGTATATGTCTTTCATCCTGGTATATATATTCCCCATCTTTGTCCCATCATGGTAAATATAGCTTGCATCCTGGTATATATGGCCCTCATCCTTGGCTCATCCTAGTATATATGGTCCTCATCCTGGTATATATGGCCCTCATCCTGGTACACAATCTTCATCCTGGGCCCTTTTTGGAATATATAGCCCTTATCCTGGTATATATGGAATATATAATCCCCATCTTGGTATTTACAGGTGAAAATGAGCCCCCTTACCTCTTGGGCCGCATGTTCCACCAATGATATGTCTTTCCCTGCCATTATCCTGGTATATATGTCCCTCATCATACTGCAGACATAAAAAATGGTTGTACACACCATCCCTCTGCTCCCCCAGTGTGTGGTGCTGTCTTTGATCCTGGCAAGTGAATTCAGTGTGTAAGTGACGCATTGCATGACGTCACTGCCATGCACCTGCAGTTACATGCGGACATCAGCTGCCGGAATATTCACTGCTCCCATACACCCGAGATTATGGGCTTGTGAAGTAGTGACTATTCATTCTCTATTAGAGATCATCCAGCCGCAGCAGTAAGTTGGCAGCTGGGTGATCATGTGTGCCCATCATTAAAGATAAGGAATAGTCACTGCTCCCCACACCCATAATTTCTCCCACTCCTCAATGGCAGCTTCAGTGCCTAGAGGTAGATGGCATTATGAGAGTGAGCAGCAGTGAATATTCACTTTCGTTATAAGTGGGCACAGTGTTAGCCCTGACTCTGGTTCCTGCCTCCTGTGACCCACTTGTCCACTGCCACCCCTCCAGCAGGAGCACTCGGACTATGAGACAACCCCCCCCTTTTCCTACACATTTTTTTTTGGGGGGGAGGGGGGAGAATGTGTCTTACAGTCTGAAAAATACTAAAATTGGTTAATAGTAAAAGTAAAAAAGTACAATAGTCAAAATCACATATCCTAAAAGGGCACAAATTGTTGTGAATCTGTCTGACCGTTTCAGGCACCACCCTCTTTCACTAAACTCTTCTGACAATTTTTAGAAGTGTCCCTAATGTCCCCCGAAAGAAACTTCCAGGTTGTGAGATCCCAGAGCCCTCAGCGATCACTCTCACAGTAAAAGAGTGAGCTCTACGACCCCAGCTCTGCGGCATCCTTCTTAAGCAGTTCAGTAAAATCTTAAAGTATGTGACTGCGCTGGATTAGTTGAGAGCAATGTCTCGTGCTTAGAGCAGCCGCAGAGATTTGTGGGATCCCGCTCTGCACACTGAGATCCCACAAAATGGAAATTCAGGCTTAACTCTGCTAGTAAGTTGTTCATTTCGAGAGCCTTTAGGAACATTTGTAAAAGGTTTTGATACTGGATTATATTTAGATTATTCACTAATCTCAGGTTGCCCAATGCTTTATTTACTAAAAAGCGCAGCCCCAGATTGGAGATAGGAACTCTGAAGTATATCACATTGTATATAATTGCATTTCAAAACTTGTTTTGTTAATAAATGCTTGTAAATATATATTTTTCATGCCTACCTAGAAGGTCCACAGCAGCTGGGGGAGCAGGATGTCTCCAAACTTTTTGTAAATCTCTGTGGGGATCCCATCTGAACCCGGTGACTTATTATTGGGCATGGAGGACACTGCTAAATGCAACTCTTCCAGTGTGAGTGGACTGTTTAGGTATACCCTGTCCCCATCTGAAAATGAGGGCAAGGGGATGTCTTTCAGGTAATAAGCTATCTGTTCCCTATCATATTGCAGATTAGTACTGTAAAGTTGTTCGTAGAATTCAGAGAAGGTAGCCAAAATTTGGTCAGGTTGATTGACTATGGTCCCGGTTTTGTCCCTTAGCGCCCCCACAAATGTGTTCCCCCTTTGTGCTTTAGCAATCACCGCTAATAAATAACCCGCTTTTTCGCTCTTTTCAAAGAATCTGTTATGAAAAAAGTCTTTTGTTAGTGGCCCGTTCCTTAATGTGAGAGTCATATGCTTCTTGTGCCTCATTCCATTCCAGTAAGTCCCGTGTATCCCCTGACAGAATGTACTTCTGTTCTGTCGTCTGGACCCGTTCTTTAAGAAAAATTTCAAATTGTGCCGACTTAATTTTAGATCTACTGACCCCCTGTATCAGTGATCCCCTCAAACAGGCCTTCATGGCATCCCAAACAGTGTTAAGCGACATCTCCCCAGTACAGTTGTCCTGAAAATAGTATTCAAGGGCTAGTTCAACCGGGCCCACATCTATAATCTAGAAAAAACAAAAAGCCAGCACCAAATGTGCACTTCAGCACTAAACATTCCAAACTGTACTTATTATAAAAATTTTGAGATTTTTGGCAAAAAATTGCAATTTCTTGAGCTGCCTCGCCACGTCACGGCAAGTCTCATTTGAGGCAGTCCTACAAAGGTAAAATATTTTTATAAAATGTGCCATGCGGCCTCACATATGAATAGTAGAACTGCTCTTAGCAGCACTCACATGGTCTATTTCAATCCCGTACCCATGACTGAGTTATGGCTGTGGGCGGGACAGGTCCAAGCAAATGCTGCATGAAGTAAATAGCCTGTGGACAAAGCCTGATGACTTAATGTGAACAGTCACCAACCGCCAAAATCTAGACAGATGCTATGCACCCCAATTTGGGATGTATTCCAAGGTGGAGGTCAACCACCGACCAATTCAATGAAGAAAAAACAAAAAGCCAGCACCAAATGTGCACTTCAGCACTAAACATTCCAAACTGTACTTATTATAAAAATTTTAGAGCAGTTCTACTATTCATATGTGAGGCCGTATGGCACATTTTATAAAAATATTTTAGTGTAGGACTGCCTCAAATGAGATTTGCCGTGACGTAGCGAGGCAGCTCAAGAAATTGCAATTTTTTTGCCAAAAATCTCAAAATTTTTATAATAAGTATTTTTATAGTATAAAGGGCCCAATTTATGCGGGGGCCACTCCTGATTCATGAAGTGGTGCATGCATCGTCTGGAATCTGGAGCGTTTGATGAGTGGCATGTGCCTCCTAGTGTCATGCTAGAAATATTACTCCCTTCAGGAGTGAAATTTCTGGCATAGGGAACACCACAGCTAGTCATGAATTTAAGGAGCTGTGATATCACGTTCCCGTCCCACTCAAACCCTGCCAATATTAGAGTGAAAATGGCAAAAGCCACCAAAATTTGGCACAACTATGAATTGATACAAATTTTTGTGACTTTTCAAAGCTTTTGTGCCATTTTTTTTGGCATAAAAGCTTTGATAAAATGGGACCAGAGCATCTTAACAACTTCCACATATTTAGGATGCAGAATGCGATTCACTTCTCCCCTGTCACAGCTGGGGATAGAAGCTATACCATCCGTACAGTACAATACAAAGGGAAGGGGAAAAGAATGCCCTATCACTAGGGAAAGAGGGAAGTGACAATACAGCTCACCCTCACTGCCCCTCACCAACCCTATATGGGTTCTACACCTGTCGCCCAGCAGGAATACCTCACCCTATTTGGGGGATTAATAAAGTGGTAAAAGAGGGTGTTTATTGTCTTTTATTCCAAATAAAGGATTTTTTTGGGTGTATGTGTTTATTTACTTTCACTTACAGGTTAATAGTGGGGGGTGTGGGGTGTGGCCTGGCTGGAGATGTGAGAGGAACTAAGAGGGAGAGCTCCTGGAACTGCCGATTATCCTGACTTCCACTGGGCCGTGGAGAGGACAAAAATCATCCGTTCAGAAACCAGAGACCACCCTGCACTTACTGCACAGCCTGGTCGGTGGTTACATGGCCAGGGGGACGAGCAGGAGGCAGAAGGAGGTGGCGGCAGGAATGGAAGGTACTGCACAAAATGGTGGTGGGACACAGACACCAGCCTCCAAAGCAGGGAGAGCTGCAGCCATGCACGCTGCTGAAAAACTGTCTGAGTACGCCAAGGGCACAGAACGCAGGGCTCCCACGGTACACAGGGATGAAGGAGCTGAACTGGGGAGCTCCATGCAGCACAGCCCTCACAATACAGTGGAGGAGGAAGTAGGAACTAGTGCAGACTCATTATTATTACAGCAAGGTTTGCAAAACAAGCTGGAGCCCCCTGCATCCATTCATGCCTCACATATGAATAGTAGAACTGCTCTAAAATTTTTATAATAAGTACAGTTTGGAATGTTTAGTGCTGAAGTGCACATTTGGTGCTGGCTTTTTGTTTTTTCTTCATTGAATTGGTCGGTGGTTGACCTCCACCTTGCTATGCACCCCAATTTGGGATGTATTCCAGCTGTCTAGATTTTGGCGGTTGGTGACTGTTCACATTTAAGTCATCAGGCTTTGTCCACAGGCTATTTACTTCATGCAGCATTTGCTTGGACCTGTCCCGCCCACAGCCATGACTCAGTCATGGGTACGGGATTGAAATAGACCAGGTGAGTGCTGCTAAGAGCAGTTCTACTATTCATATGTGAGGCCGTATGGCACATTTTATAAAAATATTTTAGTGTAGGACTGCCTCAAATGAGATTTGCCGTGACGTGGCGAGGCAGCTCAAGAAATTGCAATTTTTTGCCAAAAATCTCAAATTTTTTTATAATAAGTACAGTTTGGAATGTTTAGTGCTGAAGTGCACATTTGGTGCTGGCTTTTTGTTTTTTTTTCATTGAATTGGTCGGTGGTTGACCTCCACCTTGCTATGCACCCCAATTTGGGATGTATTCCATCTGTCTTGTGCATTTCTCAGGCGTCGTTTGACATTTGTGAATTGAGCTCTTCTTTTTGAAATTTCAACGGAATAATCAGGAAAGAGGGATATTTTATGGCCGTCCACCGTTATGGACCCTTTGTTTCTAGCCGCTCTTAGGATCGCATCCCGGTCTCTATAATGTAGTAGTTTCACCAGGACAGGTCTTGGAGGAGCTCCCGGAGGCAGGGGTCTGGTGGTCACTCTCTGGGCTCTCTCTACAGCATATAGGGGGGATAGGACCTCTGCACCAAATACTTTTTGTAGCCATCTCTCAAAGAATTCTGACGGATTTGTGCCTTACGTTTTTTCTGGAACCCCTATCAGCTGCACATTGTTTCTCCTCAGTCTATTTTCTAAATCATCTGTCTTGTTAAGTAGAAATGCCAGTTGCTGATCATGCCTGCGGGAGTCACTGGTAACCTGGGGCATTTTGTCCTCTAAGTCACTGATTCTCCCCTCTGACGCCGTCATGCAGTCATTCACTTTTTGGAGGCTCTGTTTCACACCTGATAACTCCTTCATGATTTGGCCCATCTGGAAGCTGAGGGATGTCATCATGGAGCCATTTTGAGCTATAGCAGCAAGCACGTCTTTCAGAGTGGGCTCAGCACCCTGCAAAGTTGTGGCAGGCTCAGGGGGACATTTATTATGCATGGATGCAGGGGGCTCCAGCTTGTTTTGCAAACCTTGCTGTAATAATAATGAGTCTGCACTAGTTCCTCCTTCCTCCTCCACTGTATTGTGAGGGCTGTGCTGCATGGAGCTCCCCAGTTCAGCTCCTTCATCCCTGTGTACCGTGGGAGCCCTGCGTTCTGTGCCCTTGGCATACTCAGACAGTTTTTCAGCAGCGTGCATGGCTGCAGCTCTCCCTGCTTTGGAGGCTGGTGTCTGTGTCCCACCACCATTTTGTGCAGTACCTTCAATTCCTGCCGCCACCTCCTTCTGCCTCCTGCTCGTCCCCCTGGCCATGTAACCACCGACCAGGCTGTGCAGTAAGTGCAGGGTGGTCTCTGGTTTCTGTACGGATGATTTTTGTCCTCTCCACGGCCCAGTGGAAGTCAGGATAATCGGCAGTTCCAGGAGCTCTCCCTCTTAGTTCCTCTCACATCTCCAGCCAGGCCACACCCCACACCCCCCACTATTAACCTGTAAGTGAAAGTAAATAAACACATACACCCAAAAAAAATCCTTTATTTGGAATAAAAGACAATAAACACCCTCTTTTACCACTTTATTAATCCCCCAAATAGGGTGAGGTATTCCTGCTGGGCGACAGGTATAGAACCCATATAGGGTTGGTGAGGGGCAGTGAGGGTGAGCTGTATTGTCACTTCCCTCTTTCCCTAGTGATAGGGCATTCTTTTCCCCTTCCCTTTGTATTGTACTGTACGGATGGTATAGCTTCTTTCCCCAGCTGTGACAGGGGAGAAGTGAATCGCATTCTGCATCCTAAATATGTGGAAGTTGTTAAGATGCTCTGGTCCCATTTTATCAAAGCTTTTATGCCAAAAAAATGGCACAAAAGCTTTGAAAAGTCACAAAAATTTGTATCAATTCATAGTTGTGCCAAATTTTGGTGGCTTTTGCCATTTTCACTCTAATATTGGCAGGGTTTGAGTGGGACGGGAACGTGATACCACAGCTCCTTAAATTCATGACTAGCTGTGGTGTTCCCTATGCCAGAAATTTCACTCCTGAAGGGAGTAATATTTCTAGCATGACACTAGGAGGCACATGCCACTCATCAAACGCTCCAGATTCCAGACGATGCATGCCCCACTTCATGAATCAGGAGTGGCCCCCGCATAAATTGGGCCCTTTATACTATAAAAACGATCCCTTTTACAAAAGATAATTGTTGTAATAACATTGAAGGATTTTATCTGTCTGATATCCAAAGGGATTGGTTTTTTTTGTGGGGCTTTCCACAAATAGAGAAAAGCGGACCCGTTGAAGTTCGGGTTTGGCTTTTTCAGTCGGACCTTAAATAAAGTTCAGTTTGGGAACTGGACTGGTCCTAAACCCCATTGGAAGTCACTGATTGGGCAGTTCGGGTCTCCGCCCACATGCATCCAGCCATTAACAGAGTATTTATTACAGAGGAAGGGAGGGCAGGTTTTTTCCTTGTACACAATACATCCTATAACAATGTTTTTACCTCCCCGTGAAAGCCATTCACACACTGCAAGCGGATCGCACTGGGCCGAACACTGAGTGTACCTGACCACAGCAATGCTAGATCGAGTGGTTAGGATACATAAAGCACAAAAACTCCGAACTCTAAGGCTATGTGCACATGTGGCGTACTGTCACTGCAGAAATTTCTGCAGCGATCTGAACAGCACACGTGCGCTTCAAATCGCTGCAGAAAATGTCCGTAGTGAAAAAAAAAAAAGCCGATTCCATGCGCTCTGCCTGCAGCTCCTGCCATAGACAGAGCAGGAGCTGCCGGCAAAGCGCACGGAAGAAGTGACATGTCACTTCTTAGAACGCGCGCTTCGGGCAGCAGCCGAATCGCTGCGCTCTAAGACGCCACGTGCGCACGGCTCCTGCATAATCTTCATAGATTATGCAGGGGACGCAGGACGCATGCAGTTACGCTGCGCTACATAGCGCAGCGTAACTGCATGTAATTACGCAACGTGCGCACATAGCCTAACACTGATTTTTTTTTTACAAATCTGTATTTGGTACAAACACCTAACTTTACTATTCAGGTTCACTCATCTCTGTCCACAAACCTTTATTACAGTTTAGATTATGGGTGTAGAAGAGACCAGAACTGAAAGGGGCCTATCTCTTGATGAAGAGCAAGTAACATTTATGATACCTATGCTGGGATTTTGTGAATTTAATGGGATTCGGTCACTAAAGGCCCCGTCACACTAAGCAACATCGCTAGCAACATCGCTGCTAACGAACAACTTTTGTGACGTTGCTAGCGATGTTGCTGTGTGTGACATCCAGCAACAACCTGGCCCCTGCTGTGAGGTCGTTGGTTGTTGCTGAATGTCCTGGGCCATTTTTTAGTTGTTGCTGTCCCGCTGTGAAGCACAGATCGCTGTGTGTGACAGTGAGACAGCAACAACTAAATGTGCAGGCAGCAGGAGCCGGCTTCTGCGGAGGCTGGTAACCACAGTAAACATCGGGTAACCAAGAAGCCCTGTCCTTGGTTACCCGATATTTACCTTTGTTACCAGCCTCCGCCGCTCTCACTGTCAGTGCCAGCTCCTGCTCTGTGCACATGTAGCTGCAGGACACATCGGGTAATTAACCCGATGTGTGCTGTAACTAGGAGAGCAAGGAGCCAGCGCTAAGCGGTGTGCGCTGCTCCCTGCTCTGTGCACATGTAGCTGCAGCACACATCGGGTAATTAACCCGATGTGTGCTGTAACTAGGAGAGCAGGGAGCCAGCGCTCAGTGTGCGCTGCTCCCTGCTCTCTGCACGTGTAGCTGCGTGCGCTGGTAACCAAGGTAAATATCGGGTTGGTTACCCGATATTTACCTTAGTTACCAAGCGCAGCATCTTCCACGCGGCGCTGGGGGCTGGTCACTGGTTGCTGGTGAGCTCACCAGCAACTCATGTAGCGACGCTCCAGCGATCCCTGCCAGGTCAGGTTGCTGGTGGGATCGCTGGAGCGTCGCAGTGTGACATCTCACCAGCAACCTCCTAGCAACTTACCAGCGATCCCTATTGCTGTTGGGATCGCTGGTAAGTTGTTTAGTGTGACTGGACCTTAACTGTTTACTACTTAATTAAAAATCAGAATAAAGGACACACAGAGATAACAAACAAGGCAAACAACAAACAACTTATTTCTAGACGACTCAGTAAAAAGTTCAGTAAAGAGCAACAACGATCCTACTGATGCGTGCAAGCCACCTGCTTGCATCCGGACCTTGTGAAGGAACTGAATATCACCAGCACAAGTCCAGGGAACATGACAGTATTTAAACCCAAGGGAAAATACAGATTATTAGCAACTAAAGGGAATAAGAGTTCCCTTAGGTCCTAATGGGAAAAGGATGAAAACCCAACATAGGAGATACCTAGTACAATGAATACTGATAGCAGGAAAAATAGAAAGTCAGGGAGCATTTTACGCAGCCAAACGCTGTTAAAAGCACTAAAATTAATACATCTAGTTATCAAATATTTTATAGTAGGACATATAAGTTCATAGTTCTGTTTATGTTGGAGGGCATAGGTTATTAATAAAGTTTATAAGGAATAAATATTAAGATGCCCATATTGAATATACTTGAGTACTGACATGGAAGGATATATTTAAATCTTCTCTAAGCTTCTAGAAGCTTATGTCATATGGAACTATGTTCAACTAAAACACCCTATATGGACTGAGCAGTTGGTATATAACACACGATGGAGGGGGCTATTGCTCGCTCCTCATATTGCCTGCTGTCAGAAGACTCCAGTGCTGCAAGATGAACATACGCTGTCCGGCCTAAGAGATGACACCCCCTGCCTTGCCATTCAGGACCCAAGGAGAGATGGGTAAAGATTTCCCATTGATCAGTATGAACTAAATGAACTCTTTTTTTTTTTTTTTTTTTTTCCGTAAGCTGACAAAGTATATTGTTTTTCCTTTTTGTAACTGAACCCTGGCAACCATTTTTAAATAGATAAAATACATTTATTTTTTACATTTTTGAAGTTCTTTCTTTCATGCGCCTTTACGTATTTGAAGAAAAATATATTTAAGAGTATATTTTTTAACATTTGGTGAGCCACCCATTCGTGATTTTTTTTTTATGCATAAGGGGGGTCGAAGTCAAAGTCTCAAGTATCTCCTGCAAAGGATCAGGAATCGACAATTTATAAAAAATCATGCAGAACCTAGGAAATACGTATAAGTCAAGTTGCATGAATGTTTTTTTTTAATGAACTTTAAAGTCTTTACAAAGCTACAGAAGTTAACTTTTGACGTATTTTTGAGCAAGAAAGATAAAGTCAGTCCATAAGAAGTATTGGACGTGCTGAGCAAGGTGAATCAAGTCTTACAGGATCATCCATCAGATCATCTGATCATTTCAGGTAAGAAAATGGATTTTATCTCTTCATATGTTAAGCAAAGTAAACTTCAGTTCACTTATTCAGATATTTCTAATGTGGAAGAGATTTGGTTACGCTTTTATGAGGAGTGTGAACTTGAGAATTCACGTGTAGAATGTGTAAGGTCTTTTAATAGAGAGAAACAGAAAATCAGAAATGTCTGTCATTTAGTCTATGATTTTCACAAGTTAATCGTAGAAAAGTGTAAAAATGGTGGAAATAGACAACCTGAATTGTCAGGAGAGTCAGTGACAGAGAAATCCAAAGACTGCTTAGAACCTGGAATGTCAGTCAGTAATATTGTGAATTCTGACTGTAATGTTGGAAATGATAAATCAGATTTAGACTGTAATTCAAATCAGAATTTTGATAATGGCGGCAGACATGTGCTACATAATCAAGGTGGTTTACAGCATACTGGGAAAGAAGCAGGAAATGACGTAGAGAAGCCAGAAGGGGGAGGAGCCAGAGTGGGAGACGTGCAGAAAGGACACGTGGAGAGAGAGAATGGCGACGATCAGTTTCTAAAAATGGAACAGGCTAAGTTAGGGATTAAACTTAGAAAAAATTTATTGGACATATGCAAATTAATTCCCGCATATAATCCTAAAATACATGTTTGCAGAAATTCAGAGATATTTGAAAGTTCCATTGAGAAGTTAAATTTAACCAATAGTGAGACGAATCAGTTATTCCGTATGTGGATACCTCAGCATTTCTTTAGACAATTGGCATTAAAAAAGTCTTCTGACAATGAGACATTTGATTGTTCAAATGATAACGATATCATAAGGCTGGAAAGTCTCATCTTCTGTGCAAGGAATGAACCTGATCCAAATTATGAGATGTTGAAGGAATTACAAATTGAACAGAATGAGAGTACGTTCTCATTTATGTCCGTTTTTGAACGTTTGTATAGGGCGGTCATTCCAAATGTCAGATTGGATGGAATGATACGTTTATTCATCAAGAAATTTCATTTCCTTGACAATGCAGCCTGTGCGGTGGCATTAAATAAAAAGTCCCTATTCGAATGTACGACATTTATCGATTTTGTTAGAAGTCGCCAAAGTCAATCAAAACAGAAATTAATTAATTCTGAAAAACCAACACGAAAAAGGAAGAGATTCTGTAAAAAATCAATAGTGTCTCCCAGATCCAGATATTTCTGTGACAGGGTGTATGAAATTCGGAGGAAGATGCATACGTGTTACAAACCATACAATCCACCCCAATTTTTATCATCTAAAAATCCTTTTCCACAGGAAAAACCCATGTCTCCAGTGGAGGGATTGGTCACTGGGATTGAGGATTCCAGACAAATGATGAGTAAAAGCTTTGAAAAACAGAAACAGGTGTCTTGTGGAGATCCTCTCCCTGGGCTAGAATTTGATAGTCAGCGACAGCTGGGGGGTCTTTCAGAGAGAGAAATTCTTTCTCATTTAAGGGACAAACTAAACCGAATCTTTCTTTGAAGAAAAATTTAGGTTTGGTCTTCAGCTAAATAAAGTGGATTTCTGGGTAAATTAATTTTATTGTTTGATAAATATGTTTATTCATATACAGTGAATCTATGCATATATATATATATATATATATATATATATATTAAAGGTAGTGATAGTAAATCAAGGTCATATTTTCATTTAGTAAAATGATAGTTTTATGTTAGAAATTAATAATTTGATCTCTGTATATGAATAATAATATTTAAAATAAAATAATAAGAGAAAGTAACAGATTTTAAGTGTTTTCATTTTTATCATAAATATGATAATAATTTTATTCTTTTATTTCCCTCAGAATTTATCAGTAAAGCAGATTGATGAAGTATTAATTTTTTATCTATGCATTTGTTCTTGTCCTCAATCAGGTAACATATATTTTATTGGGTAAGGTTAATCGCGAAAGCACGATTAATAATATTATTTTCTCAGGTACCAATTGCCAGAGAACTATTACTTTAACATTTCTTTTATGAATATACATACATCTTCTTTAGAGTTATTAGAAATGTAATCTGAGCTTTGGAGTGTAGTAAAACTGCTTGCTGTTTTGGAATGGTGTTCTTTGCACGTAACCAGAGCATGTGACTTGAATTACTAAAGCTAATAATAAATGTTTGTTCTATGGTCAAATGTACAGTATGTAATACATTGGAATTTGTATTTTTTCGAGAAGTACTTCAAATTAGTAACATAATTTTTGAAATGCGCATAGAATACTTGGAAAAAAGGGATATGTGTCTGTCAGTTTCTATGTAGAAGTATATTTTAAAGAATCATGACAGTCTTGTGTGCATAGACGTGTCTATGAATGATTGATTGTTTGAGCAGCTGCTAATGTCAATGTTGAGTACTTGGATCCAGAAAAAAAAAAAAAAGGGAATTTTTGTTTTAACTTCGAAGTTATAATATATGTATGTATACTATTAGAATAAATAGGTTATAGTACATAAGTATAAATGAAGGAATTTATACCGGATATATATATCTTATTCTTAAACATATTTCTTTAATATAGAGATGTTAGGATCTTTTGTGTTAAGTCACTTCTTTTACTGATACACAGATTGGTAATCATTTTTCTTTTCAAATATGGAAGTGATATTTATAATATGGTCTTGAAGATATACAACACAAATTTTAATTTAATTTAATCTAAACATATTAATTTTTATAATATCATATTTCATGATATTGAAAGGGGGAGGTTTGGTCTCAATCACACATTTTATATTTGATAAATATATGTGTTTACAGGATACTTTAATAATTAATATTTCAAGTACAAAGGAAGAATTGGGAATAAAAAAAAATATATATTTGAAGTATATCATAATGTATTTATATACTAAGAGAAGTGTATTATTTGCAAGGTTACATGACTTAATTACTGATATAATAGGTATGGAAATCCTATAAGATACTGGTAACATTAAGGTTATGTATTATTAAAGACATAGGTGTTATATACATAGAAGGCCTTATTTTTATTTCAATTTTTATTTTTATTCCGATTTTCATTTTTCCTTTTGATTCCTATTTTTTATATTAATTATTATTTAATATTCACATTTTTAATCAAAATCTTAATTCTACAATTTTTATTTTTTTCTTCAGATTTTAAATATCTCAATTGAGAAAACACTTTAATATTTAGTTCAGTAATATCTAATATAAGAATATTACTTTATTAAATATGAATCATATTAAAAGGGAAAAGTTCCACCTTTTTGGAAGAAAAGATACTTCCTTCATCAATATATACAATTGTTTACTTTCTGGTAATACATTATTTTTATATTAGTATGTTAACACAATAAGGATGAAATATTACTTATAGTTACACGTTTTCTTATAGTAGATTATTTAATAAAAGACAAATCAAATAAATTAAATTAGAGTAATAAAGATGGAAGATCGAGGTACATTTAGGTTTACCTTTCTAAATTTACAAATAATATGTATTATATTTTTAATCAATAATAATTTATAATGGGTATTATTGTGTTTTGATGGAATCATCCAGTCTTTTCTAAAAGGTTATTTGCTTTGGTTTATAATTTTACAAATGATCTAACTAAAAAAGCCACATTGTTGCCTTTCATATTTATAATATGATACATGTTATAGGTACACATTATATTATTTCATATTTTATATTATATTTTGGTTACATTCAACACATTGCCACCTATGGGTTTGGAAGGGTAATGCACCAATGACAAAAAAGGTCATTACATGAGAATACTATTGTCTATACCATTATGCAGTATTTTATCATTCTAAGTATCAATTATATTAATACTTCTACGATAATAATAATGACATGGTATTATAGTATTAGAGTTATGATACGCTGTGACATTTATTAGTGATAGTTATTGCCATATTTGGTATTTAGATTAGGGAATGAAGTCTTCAATCAAGATTATAGAAGATAAAAAGACTTTATAATTTTCCTAAAGTTAAAAGGGATTCTGCAAAAAGGTCCAAAAGGTAACGTCTCAAATAAGACTGTTACTTACAAAATACACTTACCGCGTTTGTACCTCAGAAACACAATGATCTTATGGTTCGAGGATGGACAATGACACATGGTCTGTGCATTAAGACCTCCCTACAGATACTAAGAAGAGCAATGACGTGTTAAAGTTAACCCCTGTCGTGCTGACCAAGAACGTCTTAACATCTGTTCCAGGATTTGACAACAGGCAGCATGGAGGATAAAGGTGACTAATGTAAATTACACGGCACAGACATCAAAGACTTCTGCTTTTCTTCTACACTCATGAACTGTGGTTTATCAGCATTGGCTATGGACTTTGTAATAAAGAATAAGGTTTATGGACTTGATCTAACGATGATAAACGCAAAACGGGACTGTATTAAATTGGTAACCATTCATTTTTATCAAAGGATTTATTTCTAAGAGACTGTGTTTATGCCGGATTACATCGGAGATAAGAAGACATCAACTCAGAGGACATCATATGGTGACCGGATTTGTTTTTTTTTGCATTTCTTTTTAGGTCTAGCGAAGTATAGTTATATATTTTTATATAATTGATCAGTCATGGCCTATCATAACATGAATTCACATTATTATATTATTGAACTTACAACATGAATAATGCAAATTAATTATTATTCATCATTATTATTGATATTAATCCATTATCACCAAATAAGGAAAGAAGATTTGTTATTTTAATGAACTTTTAATTAATTTTCGGGGTTACTCCACCCGCTTCAAGGGGGGATTGTTAAAAGCACTAAAATTAATACATCTAGTTATCAAATATTTTATAGTAGGACATATAAGTTCATAGTTCTGTTTATGTTGGAGGGCATAGGTTATTAATAAAGTTTATAAGGAATAAATATTAAGATGCCCATATTGAATATACTTGAGTATTGACATGGAAGGATATTTTTAAATCTTCTCGAAGCCTCTAGAAGCTTATGTCATATGGAACTATGTTCAACTAAAACACCCTATATGGACTGAGCAGTTGGTATATAACACACGATGGAGGGGGCTATTGCTCGCTCCTCCACATTGCCTGCTGTCAGAAGACTCCAGTGCTGCAAGATGAACATACGCTGTCCGGCCTAAGAGATGACACCCCCTGCCTTGCCATTCAGGACCCAAGGAGAGATGGGTAAAGATTTCCCATTGATCAGTATGAACTAAATGAACTCTTTTTTTTTTTTTTTTTTCCGTAAGCTGACAAAGTATATTGTTTTTCCTTTCTGTAACTGAACCCTGGCAACCATTTTTAAATAGATAAAATACATTTATTTTTTACATTTTTGAAGTTCTTTCTTTCATGCGCCTTTACGTATTTGAAGAAAAATATATTTAAGAGTATATTTTTTAACAAACGCTGTGACAGAGAGGGACTCTGAAGTCTCATTTACTGGGCTGATTTCTGTAGTTTTAATAAAATCACTGTATTGTCACTGGGGGATTATCACTAGAGAACTAGTAAACTTCTACCATGTATCGGCAATCTCCATTAGCTCTGTATACCCCTGCCTCACCCATGATTGGTAGCTTTCTGTCTTTGCTTATTGTACACAGCAGCCAATCAATGGTGTGGGTGGGTTTATGCACAGCAGCATTTTGAGAACTGGTAGATCTTAAGCAGATAAAACTGATGTTTATCAAAACTTCAGCAAGCAGCCAAGGAAGTGACACATTGCTGGAATCAGGGTCTCTGCCCCTACATCATGCTGTTCTGAGATAAGATAGCAAAACCCAGTGACAAATTCCATTTAAAGGACTGCCAGATACACATCTATTTAGCTAAACTAAGGAAAAAAATTTATGTCAACTAAATGACAATAATAATCGTGCTAATTTTTAATTTATTTTCCTGTTAACTTTCAAAAATGTAGTCTATTGTGCTATCTATAATACTCTTGATTTGTCCCACAAATACCATAGATAAATACTCCTTATTCATGGACCTTCACACAATCCTATGTAAATTAGTCCTTAAATTTCACAATGTATAACGATAAACCCCCAAACAGAAAAACGTTTGATACAAGATGTCACAAAACAGCACGCTGCTGCCCCCAATTGTCAGGATAATTATGCAACTAAACAACGCTTAACGGAAGAGGCCATGACTGTTTCCATTACTAGGCCGATTATTGGGGAGCTCACAGTGAGAGTATAGGATATATACAACCTTTTCTATCTCATGGAAAATATCTACATCTTGATACAGTCACTGCCAACTCCACAATAACAAAAGGAACTACTGCTAGCTGCCACCACCAATCGCTTATACAGGCCAATTGGACATACGTTACAGGTAGCATATGGCTTCGGGATGCAATATCTAGAGTAAGAGGAACTAAGCTATTAAATTTTAGATAATCTGAAAAGTAGGTGTACCGCCCCGTGCTCAGCGGCCGCCGAGCCTACTCGGATCCGGACTCGCTGAGTGGTGGCTCGAGCGTCTCTGGACCCGGGGGAGGGCCCGTGGTCCACTTCGACCTGAAAGGGGGGCTGGCATTTTTAGGGGGGCTGGCATTTTTAGAGCATGCGTGAGTTCGTGACACCACCCATGGGTTGTGGAGAAGGTGGACACCATCGCTGTAGTTACTGGGCACCCGGGGGAGATGTTGCGCAGCAAGATGTTAACCCCTCCGTGGGTAGGGATGGTGGCCCCGGGACCCGTTGGGGTTTGTTAGGCGGTGCAGGGAGGTGTGCGGCCAGAGGGCACGGTTGTACTCACGATTAGTAACACACACAAGTCTCTGGAAAACCAAGGTGATGGTGGTCGGTGCCCGCAGTCGGCTGCAGTCTGGTCCCCCACCCGGTTTGGTGGTCTCTACCTTTCTCCTGCACCGTGTTGTATTGGTGGGCTGCCTGCGCTTCAGCGTCAGGAGTCCGCTCCCCGGCTTTGTGGATGTCGGGAGAGCCCTTTGCCCACAGACGCTGGCCCATTGGATATCCTGCCTGTGAGGTGGCTTTCTATCCCCCTCGTTGGGCTGTTGTCTTCAGTCGGGACTTTGGGTGGGAAAGGACCTATAGTCCTAGACGCAATCAGCTAATTAACTCAGTCCAGTAGTTTCTGGACCTCGTTTCAGGGTCTGAGTACCCCCCTGTTATGATCCGGAACCATGGAAGACCACCATAAATCATTGGTAAAAGGTGACAAGAGCATTGGCAACTAATCTGGCCGCCATCCTTTTACTAACCATCACAACTAGAAGTAGCCGAGGGGTGAACTAACATCCTGTGCACCGCGAACCAAGCAGGAGGACTAGCTATCCTAAAGGAAGGAAAGATGAATAACTCTCTACCTCAGAAAATAGATATAGAATAGCAAGCCGCCTACATTCAAAGACTGCGGTGATATAGGAAAACACAATACACAGATGATAGGATTAGCAAAGGTGAGGCCCCCACTGACTAAAATAGGAAAGGACAGGAAAGGGGCTGATGGTGGCCAGAGAAAAACCCTACAAAATTACAAATTCCTGATAGTACAAAAAAGCCCTCAGATCGCACGATCTGCACTCCGTCCTATACCAGGCGCTCTTGTCATACCAATGAACAGAAAACAGGAATCATTACAAATTCAAAAAAGCCACAAACACATGGACTTATAGGAGCAATACTCCAAAAATAACTGCAGGGAGTTCCCAGCTAAGCAACTGAGAGGGAAGATCCCTGCATGCAAATAAAGTGAAAACAACCACAGCAAATGACAAACTCAGATAAGAGCAAAAAGCACAAAGCAACAAATAAAGAGCAAAGTACTTATCTGAGGTAGATGTGGTCCAAAGCAGGCTGGTGAACAAAGAACAACTGACATCCGGCATAGCCTGCTATCAGACCAGGATTTAAATAAGCAGAGAGTTAGCAATGGAAACGCCCATTGCTCAACACACCTGGTCTCTGTCCAAACCATTCCTGGCCACAAGAGGGAGTCTCCCAGCAGCCAAAGCATAACTGACATTCACAACACCCCCTTTGTGCTCTGGTTTACGAGTCGGTTCCCCGGGTCGGTACCGGCGGGCCACTACCCTGTCCCGGTCCACCATGGTTCCACCGAGCCGTCTTCTCGGCTCCTGCAGGCAGAGGCCTACGTATACCTCCTAGCCAAAGGTGCCCGGACTCCTACCCTGGCACCTGTCAGTATGCTGCAGACCTGTCACACAGGCCTGCTTCCACTAACAGACTGCTCTCCACTCCACTGCTCTCACTAGACTAGACTAAACTGCACTGACTTTTCCCACCTCAGGCTCTCTGAACTCCTTGGTGGGCGTGGCCAACCGCCTGACTCTGCCCCCTGGTGTGTCCATCAAGCACTCAGGAAGGTGGCGTAGGGTTTTATTGCTTGGCTGATGACACCTTATTAGGGGACAGGTGTTGTGCGGGGCACTAACTGTGACTACCTGGCTGGTCCAGGGCGTCACATAGGCAGTGTTCATAAAATATACAAAGGATATTACAAATGGGAACAAAACAATACAGTATATACAATTACATAAAATAAAAGGGAATAACAAAAGAAAATTATTGAACCTGGGTCACAAAAATTGCCTTTAGATTTATGGAGGGAAGGAGTCTAATGGAAGCAATCCTACATGGCAATATTCCTTTCATTGAACAAGGATCATAATTGGCATTAGCTTTTTATTAACACAAGTTACACTCACATACTGGTGACTCATAACAGGGCTGGACTTCAGATAACTATAGGATGTATCTAAGTCTTAGAAAATTATGAGGGTCCCAACTTTCTGATATCTTTGCCCCTGGAGGTCCCAGACGGGAGATATTACAATCATCTTTCCTATCACGATTATATCTATTCATAGATAGATAAAAATATCTATGCAAGGTATCCTATCTGGCCGATGTCCAATTGGCAGGACCCCGGCCATCGCCCATAGATGCAAAACGATGCTTTGTGTTCTCCAGTATATCACAAATTTCCAAATATCACTTTCCTATCTATTATATTGAGGCAGTTCATAAAACCTCAATTCATATTTTCTATAGGGTGAAACAAAGGATTTTAATTTCTCTGCTATTTTTCTGTTCACCTGCTGCTCTTATCTCTACTGGTCATAAATCTGTCCATTTCTACATTCTTGTGCATTCAAGATGAGATTGGCCTTACATCTGCTAGAGGATTCTTTTTAGTTACCTGTTTCCAAAGGAGTGGGTCAGCTGCATAGGGGTCTTGTTGAGTTTTTATGGATTTTATAATTTCTATATGACACTGGACTACATATTGATGTTTTTCCAAAATCAAGCTTTTACCCCTTGAAAGCCAAGGTCATTTTTTGGACACTTTCCTCGACTTGGTGCTTGAAGAGTTCAATAAAATTGGAAAAATTTCTATCATGATTCACGTATGACTCTGCTTGTGGAAAGCAATTATGTGTGTTTGTTTTCCTGCTGTCTTTATTCTCCAGGGTTTGGTCTGATGGGAGGAGCCTATTCTGTTGTGCCTCATTCCGGGGGTCATTCTTCCTTATCTTGGAACTGTTTTCCTTGGTACGCTTAGGATAAGTTCACACAGTGCGTTTTTCAAGGCATTTTTGCACAGTTTTCGGGTGCGTTTTTGCTCAGAAAACTGCATGACTTTGCTTCCCCAGTAAAGTCTATGAGTTTTCATTTTTGCTGTCTGCACACAGCGTTTTTTTTCAGCTGAGTTTTTGTGGTGCCACAAAAACGCAGCATGTCAATTATTCCTGCGTTTTTCACTGCGGTTTTCATCCATTGAGTGCAATGGGATGTTGAAAGAAGCAATGAGAAACGCAAATAGCTGCGTTTTGATGCGTTTCTAAGACCAAAAACGCAGCTATAAATGCAGGAGGTGGGTAGTAAAGTGACATGTACAGGAAGAGGATTCCTTCTGTCAGTAAACACAGAAGCGTGAATCCTCCCGGTACCATCACCGCCGGTTCCACCTCCAGTCCTGTGCATGTCAGCTGCCGTGTGGCGCCATGTTCGGGCGGGAGGTGGAAGCAGCTGCGAAAACAAAAGTGAACAGTAGAAAAAAAAACTTTCATACTCACCTGTCTGCAGACTCCCGGTGCCATGTCTGCTCCCAGCTCCTCTCCCGGTACCATCGCTCCGGGTGTGTGCAGTCTCCCCGGGCACGTACGATGGATGCAGGACCTGGCGATGGATCACCTGACGCGTCAGCTAATCGTAAGTCTCGGGGTGACGCTGGCGCCCGGCCGGCTTCACCTATCATCGGATGCAGTCAGGAGACTTCATCAGCTGATTACCGGCAGCTCTTGCAGTGATCGGACGGGATCACACTCTGCTCCAGGAGCTGCCAGTAATCAACACATAAGTGAGTATTTTTTATTATTTTTTTGCCCTGATACATCAGCTGATTGTATAACCGGTGTTTATACAATCAGCTGCTGTGTCATGCGATTCACATCCTTTAACCTGCCACATCATCTGATCGCTTTGCCTTCCAGCAAACCGATCAGATGATATTGGATCCGGATTGGACGGCGCGGGACCCTTGACCCAGGATTACTGCGGAGGGGGGGCTCTTTATTTCAATAAAGATGGAGTCACTAATTGTATTGTGTTTTATTTCTAATAAAAATATTTTTCTATGTGTTGTGGTTTTTTTTTTATCTTTACTAGAAATTCATGGTGGCCATGCCTAATATTGGCGTGCCACCATGAATTTCAGGCTTAGGGCCAGCTGATAATATACAGCTAGCCCTAACCCCATTATTACCCAGCGAGCTACCGTCACCAGGGCAGCTGGAAGAGTTGGATACAGCGCCAGAAGATGGCGCTTCTACGAAAGCGCCATTTTCTGGGGTGGCTGCGGACTGCAATTTACAGCGGGGGTGCCCAGAAAGCATGGGCACCCTGCACTGTGGATTGCAATCCACAGCTGCTTAGTTGTACCCGGCTGGACTCAAAAATTGGGCGAAGCCCACGTAATTTTTTTTTTTTAAATTATTTCATGAAATTCATGAAATATAAAGAAAAAGAGGCTTCCCTATATTTTTGGTCCCCAGCCGGGTACAAATAGGCAGCTGGGGTTGGGGGCAGCCGTACCTGCCTGCTGTACCTGGCTAGCATACAATAATATGGCGAAGCCCACGTCATTTTTTTGGGGGGCAAAAAACTCCTGCATACAGTCCTGGATGGAGGATGCTGAGCCTTGTAGTTCTGCAGCTGCTGTCTGCTCTCCTGCATACACTATTGGATGGAGTATGCTGAGCCTTGTAGTTCTGCTCCCCCTGCCTCTCCCTCTAGCATACAGTCCTGTATGGAGCATGCTGAGCCTTGTAGTTCTGCAGCTGTCTGCTCTCCTGCATACACTAGTGGAGAATGAAGAACATATTGAAGAAGGAAATGACATCAGACCTTTTTTTTTTTTTTTTTTTTTTTTTTTCAACAATCTTTAATGGCAATGGTCACAGATAAAAAAAAACGCAGAGAAACGCAGTGAGCAAGAAAACGCAGCCAAAAAAGCACCAAAACGCGGTAAAAAAGCATGCGTTTTTAAAGACGCTGTGTTTCTGTGCGTTTTTAGCGCTAAAAACCGCACAAAAACGCAGCGTCAAAAAAACTCAGTGTGTGCACATAGGCTTACAGTGATAGTTCCTGCTCTGCAGTGTGCGCTTTATTGTTCCTGTGAGTCTGTTCTGATCCTGCCCACTACCTAGTACTCCTTTCCCTGACCTTTGTCCTTCCCGTCTTGTCTTACCTACCTGTCTCCCTAACCCGCTCTCTGCTTTGTTATCCCGTCTCCACTCCCTCTATACTATCTTGTCTTGCTATCTGACTATGGCTCTGCTCTTCTCCAGCTCCTGACGATACCTCCTGGCTTTCCAACCCTCGGCTTTCACTTGACTCCAGCTCCGCTTATCCCTCTGTACCTACGTGACTTTCTGGCACTGACTTTCGGCTTGATCGACCATTCTATTGCATCATTCCGCAGATTCTAGTGACCTCTAGTGGGCTTGCGCCTAACTACACTTAGAAGCACTACATTCTGCCTCAGTACTGGCTCCCCCTGGTGATAGAATCACATTTACACTCCCATATACCCAAGATAACCTAAATAAAAAAACAAAAAGATGCCCTAAAATCATTATGAAATGATTTAGATATAGTAACTATTAGCAGACAAGAGGGATGGCATAGTCATGCAAAACAGGGATGACTTTAAGGAAGCTCAGATTAATCTCTCCGACCCCATACACTAAGGCGGGCTTTGCACGTTGCGACATCGCAAGCCGATGCTGTGATGTCGCACGCGATAATCCCCGCCCCTGTCGCAGGTACGATATCTTGTGATAGCTGGCGTAGTGATAATTATCGCTACGCCAGCTTCACATGCACTCACCTGCCCTGCGACCGTCGCTCTGGCCGGCGCCCCGCCACCTTCCTAAGGGGGCGGGTCGTGCGGCGTCACAGCGACGTCACACGGCAGGCGGCCAATGGCGGCGGAGGGGCGGAGATGAGCAGGATGTAAACATCCCGCCCACCTCCTTCCTTCCATATAGCCGCTGGCGGCAGGTAAGGAGATGTTCCTCGTTCCTGCGGCTTCACACACAGCGATGTGTGCTGCCGCAGGAACGAGGAACTACATCGTACCTGTCGCGTCACCGGCATTATGGAAATGTCGGAGCCTGCACCGATGATACGATAACGACGCTTTTGCGCTCGTTCATCGTATCATCTAGGATTTACACACTACGACATCGCAAGTGACGCCAGATGTGCGTCACTTTCGATTTGACCCCACCGACATCGCACCTGTGATGTCGTAGTGTGCAAAGCCGCCCTAAGGGATTACAACTATGGATCCTTTTTCAGCATTTAAAACAAAATATGCTTTCCTCATAACAAGAGCCTTTGAGAAAGGAATCTTAGAGAGAACCAACCACCAGGATTTTGCTATATGTGTTTAAAATATTTGTATAGGATAATTTGAACATAAGGGTATATACAATACAGTACAATACAGTACATTACCATAAAAAAACAATTAAAAGCTTCCAATAACTTAGCTACTTACTCATATTGTAAATAAACATTTAACAAATAGGAATCTGAAATATAAGGGAGGTGAGGAAGGGAAGAGAAAGGTAGGGAAGGAAATCTTTATTAGGGAAGAGGTAAAGAGCAGGAAGGAGAGGGAAATCCCTTAAAAAGGGAAAGATGACAAGCATCTAAACAGCTACAATTACATTATAATTCAGTTCTTGGATAAGTCGTGCTAAATATTAATGCATAGAGTAAGTAGCGGAGGATTATGTAAAGTCTTGAATATAACTTTCTAAAGGTAGAGTAATGTATAGTATATTCCTTGGAGAAAGGTCAACAGCTAGAAGGGGATAAAAAGTCAGGTTAGTAATACATATCAAGCAATATTTAGCTCACAATGTTTATTACGCTTGCCCAGGTCGAGATTAAACCTCAACTCTGGGGGAAGAGAGTCCGGCCTTTAGGTAAAACGAACAGTTCCTGAATTAAGGTCCTTTGTCCACCATTAAATGAAGAAGTACTAAAGGATATTCCAAGAAAGAGTAGTAGTTCCAAAGTATAAAGTTAGTGGTGGAGTATCCATTGTAATCCTACAGTAGCCTTATAACTGGTAGATCCAGTAGGGCTGAAAGATTTAGTATTCCTTTCAGTAAAAACTCCTAAGATCAAGGTCCATATTTTCAGACTACAACTGATCAGAGACCATGTAAAAAGAATTCTTAATCAAGTGGAGCAGATATGATGGCCATTCTGATCAATGTTTATGTGAAAGCGTTGAAGTAACTGAAATCCTGACTCCGGTGATGAAACAAAAAAGGACTTGTTGTTTAAACATAGTTTGATAGTTGCGGACTGTGACCATTTATATTTCATTCCACTGTTGATAAGTTCTTTTGTGAAGCCCTAAGGCTATGTGCGCACAGTGCATTTTTTGCGGCATTTTTGCGCGTTTTTCGGGCTCAAAACTACATGACTTTGCTTCCCCAGCAAAGCCTATGAGTTTTCATTTTTGCTGTCCACACACAACTTTTTTTTTAAGCTGTGTTTTTGAGCTTAAAAAAAATGGACATGTCAATTCTGTCCAGCATTTTTCTGTGTTTTCCCCCCATGAAATGCATTAGAAAAACACAGTAAAACGCAGAGATCAAAAACGCAGCAAAACGCAGCCAAAAACGTAGCAAAATGCGATAAAAACGCATGCATTTTACCATCGCGTTTATTGCACGTTTTTGCAGCGGGTGCGTTATTGTGCATTTTTAGCGGCTTAAAACGCAGCGTGCGCACATAGCCTTAGAAAGTTTCCTAGCTTGTAAAATTGACTTACAAAGGTCTTTGAATAATGAAATCGAGTCGAAAGGTCTTGGGAGCTTCATTGAGTTTCTTGTTAGTGACAGCAATTTTTTCCTTGCGAAGAGAGAGGAGAAGGTAACGATTATATCCCTTGGGGTCTCCTTGGGGAGGTAAGAAGGTTTTGGAATTCTATAGGCATCAGACACAAGTTTGTTATTTGAAAGATCTGGTATCAGTGTGCTTGTCATTGTCTTAAGGTAATATTATAAGTCCGTTGGGATTACCGATTCTGGAACGCCTCTTATTTTCAGATTTTTTTCTTCTAACATAATCCTCAGAATTTGCCGTTTGCATTTTTAAAGTTGAAATGTCTTTACGTATTAAATTGATGAAATTATTTAAATCTTCTTTTTCTTGTTGTATAACCAGAATTGCATTATCCATATTTTCAGTTTTCCTTTGGATATTATTGATTTCCTTAGATAAACCTGTAATCTGTAGGACACATATTTGTTTGATAGAGGCCAGCATTTCATTGAATATTTTCTTAGCAGATAATTCTGTGATGTGGGTGTCTGAGCAGTCGGCATCATCACAGTCCAGTATTATTGAATCCACAGTACAATCGCTTGGAGGGTAATTACCATCCTCAGCAGAGAATCCTGATATATAAGTGTCCGGAGAGTTGACATCGTCTTTTGTACAATTGCTTGAGGTTTCATTATGATTTTCAGCAGACAGTTCTAAAACGTGTGTCTGTGCAGTAGGTATCATGACAATCCAATATTTTAGAGTCTTTTGTACTATTGCATGAAGGGGAATTAAAATCCTTACCAGACAATTCAGAAATATGGGTATCTGGACTGTAGGCATCATCACAATCTAGTATTTTAGAGTCATCCATACTGGAGTCTTTGTCTGGGTTGATGATACACTTAATTGTATTGCGTATGTTTTTGAGATGTTTATCTATATTGTTCTGAAAGGCTTTACATAACTTTATTAAATATGATCTGGTGATTGGAGAGTTAAGGCCGCTTTACACGCTACAATATATCTAACGATATGTCATTGGGGTCACGTCGTTAGTGCGCACATCTGGCTTCGTTTGACATATCGTAGCTTGTAACACAAATGAGCGACTGTGAACGAGCAAAAATACTCACCTTATCGTTGCTCATTGACATGTCGCTCATTTTCAAAAAATCAAACGTCTTTCTGTACTCCAGTTGTTCATCATTCCCGAGGCAGCACAAG
Source organism: Anomaloglossus baeobatrachus (assembly GCF_048569485.1). Lineage (NCBI taxonomy): Eukaryota > Metazoa > Chordata > Amphibia > Anura > Aromobatidae > Anomaloglossus > Anomaloglossus baeobatrachus. The sequence goes on along the minus strand of NW_027441787.1, from coordinate 847,872 downwards.
TCGCTCCATGTGACACCCCGGAAACGATGAACTGCAGCTTACCTGCGGCCGCCGGCAATGCGGAAGGAAGGAGGTGGGCGGGATGTTTACGTCCCGCTCATCTCTGCCCCTCCGCTTCTATTGGCCGGCCGCTGTGTGACATTGCTGTGACGCCGAACGTCCCTCTCCCTTCAGGAAGAGGATGCTCGCCGCCCACAGCGAGGTCGTTCGGGAGGTAAGTACGTGTGACGGCGGTTATTGCCCGTATCACACAAACGATGGGGGCGGGTGCGATCGCACATGCGAACGCACGATAAATTGATACGTGTAAAGCAGGCTTTAGAAGCAGGGATATTACTTAATGATAGAGTCTTTTTCCCATAAGAAACATTTGAACTCATAAAGCTGTCTCCTGTGAATTGAAGATTCTCAGAGCTGTTAGATGCAGTTGCATTTCCTTCAGATTCATCAACTGGTGAAGGGGTGGAAATTTCCCCATTAGTCTTGGGTTCCTCTATGTTAGCTGCATCAGATATATTAGTGTGGTAAATTAGTTTTGTATGTTTGTCGTCTTCTTCTGAAGTTACCCTTGCAGGAAGAAAAGGAGCTATCTCCTGTAGATGACAGCCCATCCAGTGGTCCTCTCCTTGTATTTGAACACTATCATTATTTTCCTCATGGGAGGGTGAAGCTATTTTGACCTCCGCATCTTTTATATCTGCAGCCGCTGACTTGTGTTTTTGTATATCTATTTCCTGAGGCAGGGGTGTTGTAGGCTTGGAAGGAGATAGTACTGAGCCTCTTGGTGGATTTTGTCTCCAGGGTATCTTATAATCCTGGTTTTGGGTAAGTACAGCAGGTTTTTCTGTTTTGCGTTGACTGCACTTCTGTTCCAATGTTATCGATTAAGTATCTGTGTTACATGCTGTGGACGTGGACCAAGACTTCCTTACAGGCATTAGATGAGAGCCCAATTTTTGCAAGTGCAGGAGGGTCCGAAGGGTTATGCCCTAAAAATTTAGATGCTTGTAAGGGGTACTTTAAACGCTGCGATATCGGTACCGATATCGCTAGAGAGCGTACCCGCCCCCGTCGGTTGTGCGTCACGGGCAAATCGCTGCCCGTGGCATACAACATCGCTAACACCCGTCACACGCACTTACCTGCCTAACGACGTCGCTGTTGTCTCTGAATCGCCTCCTTTCTAAGGGGGTGGTTTGTGCGGCGTCACAGCGACGTCACACGGCAGCCGTCCAATAGCAGAGGAGGGGCGGAGATGAGCGGCTGGAACATGCCGCCCACCTCCTTTCTTCATCATTGCCGGTGGACGGAGGTAAGGAGATATTCGTCGCTCCTGCGGTGTCACACATAGCGATATGTGATGCCGCAGGAACGACAAACAACATTGCTACTCACCAGACAATGATATTTGTTGTTTGGACGACCTCTCCAACACCAACGATTTTTACCACTTTTGCGATCGTTGAAGGTCGTTCGTGCGTGTCACATACTGCGATGTCGCTAACGACGCCGGACACCGTAACCCCGACGATAAATCGTTAGCGATGTCGCGTGTAAAGTACCCCTAACTCCTTGCTTTTGTCATTTTGATGAGGCACAAGAGGGGTATTTATTTTATGTGTAGTGTTTCTTCTATTTAAGGTGGTTTTATTATTTTTCCAAACCCCAGGCATTTTCTTTAATTTGTTCAGTACCACATATGTTAATGAAGTACTTTTTAGTTATCTATATAACTTATTTGGAGGTAGAGCAGGCGTTCAGAAGATACAGGTCTGCTCCGGTTCCTCACAGGTAAGGAGCCTCCTGTAGATAAGAGGATTTCTTAAGTTGTCTCAATCAGAACAGCCTCCACTGAGGATCGTATAAGTACGGCACCACAGCTCCACTGCCATGTTACAGCAGCAGGTATAGTGTGTGAGGAGTAGCCATGGCAACCTCAGCACAGCAGCCCGGCCTCTTCCTCACACCCTGGATGCTGTTAAGTCACAAATTCCTGAATGACAATTTATTAGGAGCTTCTTATTCTTTTGGTGTGAAATTAATAAAACTTTTATGTGCTTGAGCTTGGTGACCGAGTGATTTATTTGGTGTTACAGCCCTCACATACTCTGTGATGACAGGAGTCCAGGGATATCAGCGGAGCTGCAGCTTCCCTCACTGCCTGGAAAGATGATTGATATCTAATCTTTTCCTTATCAGAAACAGTTGGTTTTAGGGTCTTCAGATCCCCCAGCAGTGAATCATAGATTAGCAGTAGTGAAATTCTCTTATAAGGTCCCTGAGGACCAATTCATTGGGGGAATCAGTATTCTTCAGTGCTTTCACTTTCATGGGACTCCCAGGCCTAGAATTGTGTCACAGACCTGCCGGGAATAACTCCCTATATCTTTCTTATCTACCTCAGGAAATTGATGAGGCTAGTCTCTAAATGATCACAGGATATTCCTATGTCTGATGAAAAAGAATTTGATCAGTGTTTTCTTCTTTGGGTAGATTTATTTGTCGCTTGAACTTACTGACTCATAGAGCTCATTCACCTAGCGTCCATCTTGAACGGCCGCAGGCTACGCCCCCTTCAGGATTTTTCTATATGAAGTAAAGGCAGTGCCATACTGGCACTAGGATGCTGTATCCCAAGCAATGCCCAGGGTTCATTAACCAATGCACCCTGCATTTTAAGCTGTTGGGTCAATAATTTTCTTCAGACCAGTCCAAAGTGGTGTTTCTGATTTCGCACCTCGGTGGAGAAGCTGTCTCCTGGGTCTGTACCTTGTGGGGAAAAAATGACCCAATTACTACTGACCTCATAGAATTTCTGGAGAGTTTTTGAGGAACTGACGCAGGTCATCTCGGCTGCACCCTTTTGAATTAAGATGGAATGATCAGGCACTGGCGGACACCTTTTTGGGAAGGTTTTATCTAAGAGAACCAATGATGTACTGGCTGGTCTTGATATACGTACTACCCTGGATGATCTTATCTCCTTTGCCATACGTTCCAGGAATGTTCCAAGGAAGTCTTCTGTGTGAAGAAACCTATCCGCCTGGCTCCATCCTTCCAAAGGCCATTTGATTCCCAGGTTCCTATTTCCGCTCCTGTTCCTGAGCCTACAAAAGTAATCAGTATCAAAACATCTGATCTACAATGTGAAAATCTCCAAATCATGGTACTGTGTTTAGGAGCAGAGCACCTTGTCCAAACCTGTCCTTTGAAACTGGAAACCTATTGCCTGGAATTGGAAGAAGGGATTACCCTCGGCAAAAGCAAGCCTTCTTCCTATTCCTCGTTCCATTCCATGTCTGCATCGTTTGGAGACGTTTAGCTCCCTTACACAGCTCATCTGGACTCCAGATCTATTGGGAATTTTGTTCAGCGAACTGTGGTGGAGCGTTAGCAGGTACCAATTCGACACCTTCTGAAGGCCTTGTTGGTGTCATGCGTGGATGGAATGCTCCTGTCCGAACCCAGATGCTTCATTCCTGGGCAAGTGGAATTATGCATGGGAGATAAACATTCGGACTTTCTTGTGCTTCCAAACGTGTCTTTTTTCTAGGTCTGCCTAGCTCCATGCTCTTGAGTCTGTTCTTCCAAATTACGATCCTTATCCATTTAGTTTAACATTGCAATGGCCTTCTGTTCAGAGAAGAATCCTTCAGATCCATTAAACATTGTAAATATATTAGGAGAGTAATTATGACCTGAAAGATTTCTATCCTTATCAAAAAAATGCCAGGGACAAAATTTAAGCCCCTGGCCAGGACATTAATCTGCTCAACTGATAAAACTGTGGGTGTCAAAACTAAAATATTACATCACGTCAAAGCCTACAGATGCTTAGTGTGCAGCATAACAAAAGGGTAACAACGAAAATGGTTAAAAAGGAAGGCCTTGATGATGAGAGGGGACCTCCTGCAACTCTCATGAGTCTGTACCCTACACTCCCTAACATCTTTTTACGGGTCCTCCCCCACCCGACGTCATCACGTGCCTAGACCTTCGCTCGCCCTGATCTCATCATGGCTAGTGAGAAGGCCGACGAAAACAGTAGTCTCACCACTGCAGTAATACAACACAAGGTAAAGGAAACAAAGGGAAAATAGACACTAAAAGGAAAAACATTTCAAACTCTTCCAATGCAGCTAAACATCACAGCTGCAATAGTCAGAACTCCTCAGCTTCATCCAGAGACAGGCTCCTTCCATAAAGGTCAGCATAAAATGAGAAGCTATAACTGGTGTCAGATGGTAAGATGCATGAATTTTTCTAACAAAGGGGAGTGGTCACAAAAGAGATGAAGTTGAGATTAAGGCTACAAAGGACAGCCAGAATGGAAAGAGTCCTTAACTCTTACAGCACTAAAAAAAAGTAGATTCACTCAAATCAAGTTGTACACCTATGAACAACCGGTGCTGTGACCTTCTGATCCCAGACTCACCAGAGGTCTCCTCAGAGCGGGACACACTCATGACACAATATCCATAAATTCATTCATAGTCAAGTTCATTTTTTCTTGTTCTGTATTGGAGATCTTTTCATATCCTTCTTATTGGTTCTCCTTCCTCCTCTTCATTTTCTGAATTCCAAAATTCTCTGAATGACGTATTAGAATGAACATTTTCTCTTATATAATCACTTAAATTATCAGGATTACAGTCTGAAGATTCCAGATCTGTAGATCTTTGCAGCGTCCGTGCAATAGTTATTGTGAGAGGTTTTCTCCAAGATTTACTTCTGTGAAAGAAGGTGTTTGCCGCCTTTCTCTGCACCAGGATAGACATTTGGCTCATAGCGCAATGTCGGGCAATCGATCCCCCCCTAGAAGTTGGACTCCTGGGACAAACGGGGGACAAATCTGGAGTGGGAAAATGTGTGATCAGTGTTGGTCAGAAATAAACTCCATTTTAGTATAGGTTATTACTTATGTTGTGCTCTGATCTGGAAGAACAGGAATTGTGAGCACTTTGGGAATGTCACAGAATGGATTGATAAAGGTATAACTAGATTGTCCCCATTATTAGAGGAATGTGATATGTACATTGTGTAATGTTCAGCAAAGATTTGGGTAACAGAAGAATGACTTTCACTATCTGCAATTATTATTTTACTGGATAAAGGATAAAAATAAATGTTATTCACTGATAAAGGGGAGAATAGATCAATAGAAAACTAATCAATAGATGTAAGGGGAAGGGAAATGCAGACTTGTCACAATTTTATGGATCATTGTTGGATATTTGGAAGACAACATCCACTTGTTACACGCCTGTCCCGTGTCTGGGATCTGCCCCTTCCCCCGCTCTGCTAAACTTTCCTGTGCTCCACGTTGGGCTTTGTAAGTAGCCGGACACGCTCCATGTGCTGAGCTTAACTGGCCTATATAAGGCGACCAAGATACTCACCTGTGTCCTGGTATTAGGACTATTAGTCTGTGCACAGCGACCTGTCTGCAGCCTCCAGAACATCTCCAGACTATCTGTGGCCTCCAGCACCTCAGCTACCAATCTGCCTGTGGCTTCCAGTATGTCTGCCCCTGTCTGAGGTCTCCAGGACGTCTGCGGCTTCCAATACCTCAGTTACCTGTCTGCCTGTGGTGTCAGTACCTCTGCAGCCTGTCTGCAGTCTTCAGGACTTCTGCTGTATGCCTGTGACTGGTAGTGCCTCTGCTACTCGTCCCAGGTTTTCCAGGATATCTGCTACATGTCCGTCCACAGCTTTCAGTCTCCTGTCTCCCTACAGCCTCCATTACCTCACTGTGACCCCTGACAGAATCCAAGACCATGGCTCCCAATGACGCAGTTACACACTCTTTTGGAAGAGTCTCTACACGGCTCCGCTCCGTACACCTCGTACACACATGGCTCCGCTCCGTACACCTCGCACACACGCGGCTCCGCTCCGTACACCTCACACACACGGCTCCGCTCCGTACACCTCGCACACACACGGCTCCGCTCCGTACACCTCGCACACACGCGGCTCTGCTCCGTACACCTCGCACACACGCGGCTCCGCTCCGTACACCTCACACACACGCGGCTCCGCTCCGTACACCTCGTACACACGCGGCTCCGCTCCGTACACCTCGTACACACGCGGCTCCGCTCCGTACACCTCGTACACACGCGACTCCGCTCCGCACACCTCGTACACACGCTGCTCCGCACCGTACACCTCGTACACACGCGGCTCCGTACCGTACACCTCGTACACACGCGGCTCCGCTACGTACACCTCGTACACACACGGCTCCGCTCCGTACACCTCGTACACACGCGACTCCGCTCCGCACACCTCGTACACACGCTGCTCCGCACCGTACACCTCGTACACACGCGGCTCCGTACCGTACACCTCGTACACACGCGGCTCCGCTCCGTACACCTCGTACACACACGGCTCCGCTCCGTACACCTCGTACACACACGGCTCCGCTCCGTACACCTCGTACACACACGGCTCCGCTCCGTACACCTCGTACACACGCGGCTCCGCTCCGTACACCTCGTACACACGCGGCTCCGCTCCGTACACCTCGTACACACGCGGCTCCGCTCCATACACCTCGTACACACGGCTCCGCTCCGTACACCTCGTACACACGGCTCCGCTCCGTACACCTCGTACACACGGCTCCGCTCCGTACACCTCGTACACACACGGCTCCGCTCCGTACACCTCGTACACACACGGCTCCGCTCCGTACACCTCGTACACACACGGCTCCGCTCCGTACACCTCGTACACACGCGGCTCTGCTCCATACACCTCGTACACACGGCTCCGCTCCGTACACCTCGTACACACACGGCTCCGCTCCGTACACCTCGTACACACTCGGCTCCGCTCCGTACACCTCGTACACACTCGGCTCCGCTCCGTACACCTCGTACACACACGGCTCCGCTCCGTACACCTCGTACACACACGGCTCCGCTCCGTACACCTCGTACACACACGGCTCCGCTCCGTACACCTCGTACACACACGGCTCCGCTCCATACACCTCGTACACACACGGCTCCGCTCCGTACACCTCGTACACACGCGGCTCTGCTCCGTACACCTCGTACACACACGGCTCCGCTCCGTACACCTCGTACACACACGGCTCTACTCCGTACACCTCGTACACACACGGCTCCGCTCCATACACCTCGTACACACACGGCTCCGCTCCGTACACCTCGTACACACACGGCTCTGCTACATCCACACTGTAAACCCCTCCTGACCCCACACATAAACTTCCCCTCATCCAGCACCATGACAACCAGCACAGCAGAGTCCTGCATACACTGAGAAGCTGATCATGTGACCCCTGACTCCTCCCCTCCATGTGACATCATCACAGGTCCTGGAAGCACAGAGCAGCCATATATCTAGTGTGCGGCTCTGCAGGTGGAGGTAGGTGCAGGGTATTATATATCTAGTGTGCGGCTCTGCAGGTGAAGGTAGGTGCAGGGTATTATATATCTAGTGTGCGGCTCTGCAGGTGGAGGTAGGTGCAGGGTATTATATATCTAGTGTGCGGCTCTGCAGGTGGAGGTAGGTGCAGGGTATTATATATCTAGTGTGCGGCTCTGCAGGTGGAGGTAGGTGCAGGGTATTATATATCTAGTGTGCGGCTCTGCAGGTGGAGGTAGGTGCAGGGTATTGTATATCTAGTGTGCGGCTCTGCAGGTGGAGGTGTGTGCAGGGTATTATATATCTAGTGTGCGGCTCTGCAGGAGGAGGTAGGTGCAGGGTATTATATATCTAGTGTGCGGCTCTGCAAGTGGAGGTAGGTGCAGGGTATTATATATCTAGTGTGCGGCTCTGCAGGTGGAGGTAGGTGCAGGGTATTATATATCTAGTGTGCGGCTCTGCAGGTGGAGGTAGGTGCAGGGTATTATATATCTAGTGTGCGGCTCTGCAGGTGGAGGTAGGTGCAGGGTATTATATATCTAGTGTGCGGCTCTGCAGGTGGAGGTAGGTGCAGGGTATTATATATCTAGTGTGCGGCTCTGCAGGTGGAGGTAGGTGCAGGGTATTATATATCTAGTGTGCGGCTCTACAGGGGGAGGTAGGTGCAGGTTATTATATATCTAGTGTGCGGCTCTGCAGGTGGAGGTAGGTGCAGGGTATTATATATCTAGTGTGCGGCTCTGCAGGTGGAGGTAGGTGCAGGGTATTATATATCTAGTGTGCGGCTCTGCAGGTGGAGGTAGGTGCAGGGTATTATATATCTAGTGTGCGGCTCTGCAGGTGGAGGTAGGTGCAGGGTATTATATATCTAGTGTGCGGCTCTGCAGGTGGAGGTAGGTGCAGGGTATTATATATCTAGTGTGCGGCTCTGCAGGTGGAGGTAGGTGCAGGGTATTATATATCTAGTGTGCGGCTCTGCAGGTGGAGGTAGGTGCAGGGTATTGTATATCTAGTGTGCGGCTCTGCAGGTGGAGGTGTGTGCAGGGTATTGTATATCTAGTGTGCGGCTCTGCAGGAGGAGGTAGGTGCAGGGTATTATATATCTAGTGTGCGGCTCTGCAAGTGGAGGTAGGTGCAGGGTATTATATATCTAGTGTGCGGCTCTGCAGGTGGAGGTAGGTGCAGGGTATTATATATCTAGTGTGCGGCTCTGCAGGTGGAGGTAGGTGCAGGGTATTATATATCTAGTGTGCGGCTCTGCAGGTGGAGGTAGGTGCAGGGTATTATATATCTAGTGTGCGGCTCTGCAGGTGGAGGTAGGTGCAGGGTATTATATATCTAGTGTGCGGCTCTGCAGGTGGAGGTAGGTGCAGGGTATTATATATCTAGTGTGCGGCTCTACAGGGGGAGGTAGGTGCAGGTTATTATATATCTAGTGTGCGGCTCTGCAGGAGGAGGTAGGTGCAGGGTATTATATATCTAGTGTGCGGCTCTGCAGGTGGAGGTAGGTGCAGGGTATTATATATCTAGTGTGCGGCTCTGCAGGTGGAGGTAGGTGCAGGGTATTATATATCTAGTGTGCGGCTCTGCAGGTGGAGGTAGGTGCAGGGTATTATATATCTAGTGTGCGGCTCTGCAGGTGGAGGTAGGTGCAGGGTATTATATATCTAGTGTGCGGCTCTGCAGGTGGAGGTAGGTGCAGGGTATTATATATCTAGTGTGCGGCTCTGCAGGTGGAGGTAGGTGCAGGGTATTATATATCTAGTGTGCGGCTCTGCAGGTGGAGGTAGGTGCAGGGTATTATATATCTAGTGTGCGGCTCTGCAGGTGGAGGTAGGTGCAGGGTATTATATATCTAGTGTGCGGCTCTGCAGGTGGAGGTAGGTGCAGGGTATTATATATCTAGTGTGCGGCTCTGCAGGTGGAGGTAGGTGCAGGGTATTATATATCTAGTGTGCGGCTCTGCAGGTGGAGGTAGGTGCAGGGTATTATATATCTAGTGTGCGGCTCTGCAGGTGGAGGTAGGTGCAGGGTATTATATATCTAGTGTGCGGCTCTGCAGGTGGAGGTAGGTGCAGGGTATTATATATCTAGTGTGCGGCTCTGCAGGTGGAGGTAGGTGCAGGGTATTATATATCTAGTGTGCGGCTCTGCAGGTGGAGGTAGGTGCAGGGTATTATATATCTAGTGTGCGGCTCTGCAGGTGGAGGTAGGTGCAGGGTATTATATATCTAGTGTGCGGCTCTGCAGGAGGAGGTAGGTGCAGGGTATTATATATCTAGTGTGCGGCTCTGCAGGTGGAGGTAGGTGCAGGGTATTATATATCTAGTGTGCGGCTCTGCAGGTGGAGGTAGGTGCAAGGTATTATATATCTAGTGTGCGGCTCTGCAGGTGGAGGTAGGTGCAGGGTATTATATATCTAGTGTGCGGCTCTGCAGGTGGAGGTAGGTGCAGGGTATTATATATCTAGTGTGCGGCTCTGCAGGTGGAGGTAGGTGCAGGGTATTATATATCTAGTGTGCGGCTCTGCAGGTGGAGGTAGGTGCAGGGTATTATATATCTAGTGTGCGGCTCTGCAGGTGGAGGTAGGTGCAGGGTATTATATATCTAGTGTGCGGCTCTGCAGGTGGAGGTAGGTGCAGGGTATTATATATCTAGTGTGCGGCTCTGCAGGTGGAGGTAGGTGCAGGGTATTATATATCTAGTGTGCGGCTCTGCAGGTGGAGGTAGGTGCAGGGTATTATATATCTAGTGTGCGGCTCTGCAGGTGGAGGTAGGTGCAGGGTATTATATATCTAGTGTGCGGCTCTGCAGGTGGAGGTAGGTGCAGGGTATTATATATCTAGTGTGCGGCTCTGCAGGTGGAGGTAGGTGCAGGGTATTATATATCTAGTGTGCGGCTCTGCAGGAGGAGGTAGGTGCAGGGTATTATATATCTAGTGTGCGGCTCTGCAGGTGGAGGTAGGTGCAGGGTATTATATATCTAGTGTGCGGCTCTGCAGGTGGAGGTAGGTGCAGGGTATTATATATCTAGTGTGCGGCTCTGCAGGTGGAGGTAGGTGCAGGGTATTATATATCTAGTGTGCGGCTCTTTAGGTGGAGGTAGGTGCAGGTTATTATATATCTAGTGTGCGGCTCTGCAGGTGGAGGTAGGTGCAGGGTATTATATATCTAGTGTGCGGCTCTGCAGGTGGAGGTAGGTGCAGGGTATTATATATCTAGTGTGCGGCTCTGCAGGTGGAGGTAGGGGCAGGGTATTATATATCTAGTGTGCGGCTCTGCAGGTGGAGGTAGGGGCAGGGTATTATATATCTAGTGTGCGGCTCTGCAGGTGGAGGTAGGGGCAGGGTATTATATATCTAGTGTGCGGCTCTGCAGGTGGAGGTAGGTGCAGGGTATTATATATCTAGTGTGCGGCTCTGCAGGTGGAGGTAGGTGCAGGGTATTATATATCTAGTGTGCGGCTCTGCAGGTGGAGGTAGGTGCAGGGTATTATATATCTAGTGTGCGGCTCTGCAGGTGGAGGTAGGTGCAGGGTATTATATATCTAGTGTGCGGCTCTGCAGGTGGAGGTAGGTGCAGGGTATTATATATCTAGTGTGCGGCTCTGCAGGTGGAGGTAGGTGCAGGTTATTATATATCTAGTGTGAGGCTCTGCAGGTGGAGGTAGGTGCAGGTTATTATATATCTAGTGTGCGGCTCTGCAGGTGGAGGTAGGTGCAGGGTATTATATATCTAGTGTGCGGCTCTGCAGGTGGAGGTAGGTGCAGGGTATTATATATCTAGTGTGCGGCTCTGCAGGTGGAGGTAGGTGCAGGGTATTATATATCTAGTGTGCGGCTCTGCAGGTGGAGGTAGGTGCAGGGTATTATATATCTAGTGTGCGGCTCTGCAGGTGGATGTAGGTGCAGGGTATTATATATCTAGTGTGCGGCTCTGCAGGTGGAGGTAGGTGCAGGGTATTATATATCTAGTGTGCGGCTCTGCAGGTGGAGGTAGGTGCAGGGTATTATATATCTAGTGTGCGGCTCTGCAGGTGGAGGTAGGTGCAGGGTATTATATATCTAGTGTGCGGCTCTGCAGGTGGAGGTAGGTGCAGGGTATTATATATCTAGTGTGCGGCTCTGCAGGTGGAGGTAGGTGCAGGGTATTATATATCTAGTGTGCGGCTCTGCAGGTGGAGGCAGGTGCAGGGTATTATATATCTAGTGTGCGGCTCTGCAGGTGGAGGCAGGTGCAGGGTATTATATATCTAGTGTGCGGCTCTGCAGGTGGAGGCAGGTGCAGGGTATTATATATCTAGTGTGCGGCTCTGCAGGTGGAGGTAGGTGCAGGGTATTATATATCTAGTGTGCGGCTCTGCAGGTGGAGGCAGGTGCAGGGTATTATATATCTAGTGTGCGGCTCTGCAGGAGGAGGTAGGTGCAGGGTCTCTATTATTTGGGATCATCATTATCATTAACCCCTTCATTTCGCAACTATTTTCAACTTTAACCAGTTCAGGACCAGTTTCCCGCTATTCCTGACCGGCTCATTTACATTCAGTTTAACCCCTTAAGGACGGAGCCAGTTTTGTACTTCATGACTCGGCCATTTTTTACAATTCTGACCAGTGTCACTTTGACAGGATTCGAGAGGTAACACCAAAAAGTGGACCCCGCGGTTTATTACCCACTTTATTATGAGCGCGGTGATACCCCACATGTGGTCAGATACCTCTGTTTGGACAAATGGGAGGACCCGGAACAGAAGGAGCAATATGTGAATCTTGGAACACAAATTTGTCTGAAATAGATTGTGGGCACCATGTAGCATTTGTAGGGCCCCTAAGGTATCCAAACAGCAGAAACCCCCCACAAGTGACCCCATTTTGGATACTAGACCCCTCAAGGATTTTATATAGATGTTTGGTGAGCACCTGGAACCCCCGGAGGCTTCACTGAATTTAATAATATTGAGCTGTGAAAATAAAAAAAATAAAATTTTTATCACAAAATTGTTACTTCAACCAGATAGCTTTTATCCATAAGGATAACAGGAGAAACTGCACAATACATTTTATGGTGCATTTTTTTCCTGAGTACATAGATACCTCATATGTGGTGGAAATCAACTGTTTGGGCGCACGGTAGGGCTCGAAAGGGAAGGAGCGCCATTTGACTGTAAAATTAGCAGGAATTATTAGCGAATGCCTTGTCGTGTTTAGAGAGCCCCTAAGGTGCCTAAACAGTGAAGCTCCCCCACAAGTGATCCTATTTTGGAAACTAGACCCCTCAAGGATTTTATCCAGAGGTATATTGAGCATTTTGAACCCACAGGTACTTCACAGAACTTGATAACCTTAGGTCGTTGTATTGAAAATCTTCATTTTTTTTAACAAAAATGTTGCTTTAGCACCAAATTTCTCACTTTTTCAAGAGGAAACACCAAAAAGTGCACACCACAGTTTGTTAACAAAATTTGTATGAGCTCATTGGGGTACCACATGTAGCCAAAAACCTCTGTTTGGACATACGGGGGGGCTCAGAACGGATGGAGCCCCATGTGAATTTTGGAAACGTTGAAATAAATGGCTGGCACCATGTCGCATTTGCAGGGCCCCTGAGGTACCAATACAGCAGAAACCCCCCACAAGTGACCCCATTTTGGACACTAGATCACTCAAAAAGTTTATTCAGGGTTACAGTGAGCATTTTGACTCCACAGGTAGTTCACAAAAATGTTGCTGTAGTGACAAATGTCTCACTTTTAGGCTGTGTGCCCACAATCCGGTGATACTGCATCTAGCACTCAGTGTTAGCCCTTCTGCACATATGCCAGTGTTGTCAAAACGAGAATGCAGCTGCTCGTGCCCACGATCCACGTTCAGGCCACTGCGACTTTATTCTCCCTGCGAAGAACACTCTCATCTCCACAGCATAAATTGATAGCCTGCGTAAACCTCAGGAAGCCGCACCGCTGGGCAGTTTATGCTGCAGATAAAAGAAGCACAATGGGCAGGAGATCTCTAAACATCCCACTACTGCGCTTGTACTGCACATCATCGCAGTCAAAACACTCTGCGTCCAAACCGCTGCAAATCCTGATTGTGGGCACACAGCCTAATAAGCTAGGATGGATGGATAGATGGCTGGATAAATAGATGTAAAACACATATATAATATCCCACCCCCCTGCATATTCTAAGCTGGCACCATTTAGTAACTTTCATGTGGCACTAAAGGGTGTTTAGCCTTGTATTTAGCCCCCCCCCCCAAAAAAAAATTAAATAATTAAAAAAAAAAACAAGACAAAAAAAAAACCAGCTAGGGTAAAGCAGACGGCTGCAGACCACAGCTGGCAGCTTCACCTTGGCTGGTATTCCAAAATGAAGGTCTCCCCATGCAGTTTTTTTTAAATGTATAAATAATTAAAACAAAGTGGGGTCCCCCTGTGAATGGGTCCTTCTCCCATATCACACAATCAACAGAGCGAGAGATGAGTAAACAATCCAAAGCATATTTATTCCGTGCAATATAGAATGACCATCAAATAATCCACCACACGGAGGGTAAAACTAGTCCAGAAATGGCATAAATGTCCCGGAGTTCAGTCACATTCCTCCAGCAGTCCTTCTCCCATATCACACAATTAACAGAGCGAGAGATGAGTGAACAATCCAAAGCATATTTATTCAATGCAATATAGAATGACCATCAAATAATCAACCACACGGAGGGTAAAACTAGTCCAGAAACGGCATAAATGTCCCGGAGTTCAGTCACATTCCTCCAGCAGTCCTTCTCCAGGGAATTCTGGGTTTCTCACAGTCTTTCTGGGGTGCTGGCCGCAGCCTCAGCGTCTCCCTCAGAGGTTCTTGTAAAGGTACCGTCACACATAACGAGATCGCAGCTGAGTCACGGTTTCTGTGACGCAGTAGCGATCCCGTTAGCGATCTTGTTATGTGTGACACCTACCAGCGATCAGGCCCCTGCTGTGAGATCTCTAGTCGTTGCCGAATGGTCCAGGCCATTTTCTTCAAAGGCAATGTCCTGCTGGGCAGGACACATCGCTGTGTTTGACACTGTGTGACAGGGTCACAGTGACTGCTGAGATCGCTATACAGGTCGCTACTGCGACCTGTATTGTTCTGCATCGCTGGTAAGATCTGACTGTGTGACATCTCACCTGCGACCTCCCAGCGACTTACCTGCAATCCCTATCAGGTCGCATCGTTTTCGGGATTGCAGATAAGTCGTTGTGTGTGACTGGGCCTTAAGTCTCACCCAGAATCACTAATCTCTCAGGTAAACAGAGAGTTTAGGTGGATTCCAGGCCCCCTCCCCCAGACCTAGGCACAGGAGCACTTCAAGGGGATATAACCTTACTTAACAGGACACACAATATATCGAATAGACAGACCACCACGCCCAAAACATGAACACACACAAAATGGTAGATAACCCACAATATCACACCATGATATCCCCCAAATTGGATTTCCAGCCAAGGTAAAATGGACAGCTGTGGTCTGGTATTCTCAGGGTGGAAAGAACCATGGTTATTTGGCCCTTCCCAGCCTAAAAATAGCAGGCCACAGCCATCCAAAAGTGGCGCATCCATTAGATACGCAAATCCTGGCGCTTCGCCCCAGCTTTTTGCATTGCCCTGGTGCGGTGGCAAATGGGGAAATAAATGGGGTTGTTTTGGGTTAGGGTTAATGATGTCACGGCGTCTATCAGATACCCGATAGCACTAACCTAGTCAGTAATAAAAAAAAGACAAAAAAAAATTATTTGAAAAAACACTCCACAACACATTCCCTCTTTCACCAATTTATTAAAAAGAAAAAAAATCCGGTCTGCCATAATCCATTTTGGAGGTTATACGACAACTTTGGACCTTCCAGAATATGGGTGGCACACTTTGAGAACGTATTTCCCATTTTCTGAAAGTGCAAACCCACCTTGTGTGGAGTGTGGGTGCAGTGATACTGCACTCACACTCCCCGGGTCCACAGCATGGTAGTGTGAGCTGCAGTAAGCTCAGTGTCACTACTAGCTGGGTGCTATCTGAGAGCCACTCTGCACATGTGGCCAGGATCTTCTGAGAAGGAAGATGAGGGATCGTGGGGGATCGTCACTGCAGGAGGTAACAGGAGACTGGGGATTGACAGGGTGACCTGGCTGGACCTGAGAACTTTGAGGAGGAGGATGAGCGAAGCGTGTGCGCCGGCCATTTTAGATGATCAGGTGGGGCATGCGACTGGGGGGGCACTTTGGCCACATCGGGGGACCGGGGTAGGCAACTTATCTCCCATCTGACATGATTGATCATGCGAAGTGGGAGATAAATCATTTTTTTTCTGCCCGAATCATGATCTCCAGGGTCTGAGCTACCCTTGGTAGCTGAAACCACAGAAATTATCCGATGCTGGGGGGCGGTATACACTTGATTTCTTTATTGCTTTCCGGCAGCAGCGGGAGGGGATTAAGACTATGACCGCTAGGAGATAATTTTACTGCCCACGGTTAAAGTCTACAAGCTCCGAAACCAGTTTAGAATACATTTTGTAATGGGGTTAATTTTCACTATTTTGCTGCATTCATACAAGAAACAGGTGGTAAATTGTGCGCGTCAGCGAGTGCACAGATCCGTACGCCATGTGTGGGCCCCTCTTCTTCCGTTAGAAACAAGAAAACATCGAATCCTAATCCCATTGCCCTGTTCTTAACCGAAAAACTGGGAAATTATTTGTTTTTGCACTTTTATATCTTCCTACTCTTATTCCGGGAGTAATTACTCTTTTTTTTTTCCGCTCACATTGCCGTATGAAGGATTGGTTTTTTTTATAAAGATAATGTACTACTTTTACAGTTGTACTACTTACATAGCACATTTCATGTTGAATATTTTTAGTACCCAAATGATATCTCACCTCCCTTATCTCCATTAATTTTACATATCGGCTCATCTTCTTCCCATTCAGGTTATTATAATATCGGATCCTCTCAGTGATTTTATTCTGTTTAAGAAAACGTCCTGTCCAGGATGGATAATGACAGGGACAAGATGGTGGAGAGGATATTACACCTCACCCTAGAGATCCTCTTCCGGCTTACTGGAGAGGTGAGAAATTGTGATGACGTCACATTACATCATTCTTATCTATGGGAATAACAGATGGACAGAACTGGAGAGGTGAGGACTCTGGAAATGTCTGGAGTGAGATTTATTACTGTGTCTCTCCATAACCAGGATTACACAGTAGTGAAGAAGACCTCTAGTGAGCGCTGTCAGGCCCCTGTGTCTGAGGGATGGGGAAGACCCCTGAGCCCAATCACGGGGCCTCCACCTCACCCCCCGATACATGAGGACATCAATGAGCAGAAGATCCTAGAACTCACCTACAAGATGATGGAGCTGCTGACTGGAGAGGTGACACTGCTGGGACATTATACAGTAACGCTATGAAGGGATCGGGGGTGACGGTATCATTGTATGTGTCAGGTTCCTATAAGGTGTCAGGACGTCACCATCTATTTCTCCATGGAGGAGTGGGAGTATTTAGAAGGACACAAAGATCTGTACAAGGACGTCATGATGGAGGCTCCCCAGCCCCTCACATCACCAGGTAATCGACAGGACTAAATACACACGGCCTATAATTATCTGTATGTAAGGAATGAATTCAGTCCCTGTATGTGTCTCCTCCAGTTCTATCCAGTAAGAGGACAACACCAGAGAGATGTCCCCGTCCTCTTCTCCCACAGGACTGTAACCAAGAAGATCCCGATGTTCCTCAGGATCATCAGGTAGATGGAGAGAAGGTGCCATGAAATCTCCCTATGATGTGTAGACGGCTGTGAAGGTCTTGTGCTCAGTCTTGTTTTAGCCTCCAGTATTATATGTGTTATACTTTTGTAATGAGCGGTGGAGATGGCAGGATTAGAGCTGATCATAGATGGGACTTCTCCATCTGTCTGTGACTTTTACAATATTTGTTTCAGGGGGAAGATCTGACCCATATTAATACTACAGAGACATATGTGAGGGGTGATGAGCGGAGTAAAGAGGAGATTCCTACAGATAACCGCCCAGGTGAGTAGTGACAAATAAATGCAGAGAAGTCACAGATTCTTCTCAGTCACCGGCTGTGGCTGCTTTATCAGGGTTGTAGTCTGGCCATATCAAATGGTCACCATTCTGCTGCTAGACCACCACATGGTCCTCACCCAAAACTGTCCCCTTTATTTTGGGCATTGGACGCCGTTGTCTTGGAGTGAGATCTGTATCAGTCAGATCTTACAGGTAGGATCTATCCTATCCTCTGAAATTAGAAAATGTTGACCCTTAGCTGCCCAGATCTCTAATCTGTAAAGCCAAATGACAGCGTACGTAGAATGTGCAGACAACTTAGAAAATCATGGGAAGAAGAATCTAATCTGTATGGTGGACCCCTAAGAGAAAGCGGAGGGTAATGATGCTGGTGATGTCCTAGATTCTTAGCAGGGCTGTGGAGTCGGTAAGCCAAACCTTCGACTCCGGCTCCGACTCCGACTCCTACATATATTGCTTATAGTTAGGTGAAAAATTTATTGTAGTACATGAATATGTGTATGTGAACATCAGACATTTAATAATTTTTATGATACAATAATCAAGATATTTGGATAGAACATAAAATATATTTATTGGAATACAACTTTAGAACACAAAAAACTGTAATAAATTGTAAATATGTAATACACTCCGACTCCGACTCCACAGCCCTGATTCTTAGTTTGGTGCCGTGTTCTCCAGGTGAATAAAGATTGATTGTTCTCAGTGGGAGAAACAGAATATTAATCTTGTAGTTGATGAAGAGACCTCAGTAGTCTGGAAAGCTTGCTTTGTAACATGATTTATTTTATTTTTGTTCGCCATTTATAAGTATCATATCTACAAGATTCTTATTGTTTCTCCACTGAGAGCGATGAATCCATCTTCCTAGAAACTCGGCATCTTATTGATGGATCTTCCTTCTCTCTCTTCTGATGAATGTGCTGATAGGGGTGTTTATATCCAAAGTTGGGCACAGGGTAACTGTAACATATGAGTTGGGTTAGATTTATCCCACAGTGGGTACATGGAGGCCGGGCAGCCCACCCACAGGATTCCCAAAATGTAATTAGGAAATAAATGGTAGTAGTTAACACACAGTTCTGATATTTTTACCTTCAAGACCCTGAAAGATATTTTCTCTGAATTCTACAAATGTCCATTATATAAGACCTTGTACTAGAGCCGTCCATTGTGGAGTCCGAGAGGCAGAAAATAAATGTCTAATATTTCTTCAGGAAACTCATCTGACAGAAGATATTGGCCCCTACAATAGTTTGGATTGCCGAGAGCCCACGAGCCACATACTGTAATTACTCCAGATGTGTCACCTCTAGTTACTAAATCACTGACGGTGAAGGCTGTCGGGTGGAGGGCGGTCATTTTAGTAGATGTGTTATTGTCTATAGTCACAGTTTTCTCTATAGTAGTTAGTACCAAAGCCGCTCTTATTTCATGGCTTTCCACTGCAGCCAGTTTTCTGCTCCTATCTAGGCCCCATTTCTCCAATCTGACATCTGTCACTTTACATGATAACACCTTTGTAATGCTTAATCTGATCCCAGTGTCTGAGATTTTTTCTGTGGCATATTCTACTTTATCTTAGCTGTAATGTTAGGTTGATTTGTTTTCCATTTATTAAAACAAAAAACAAAAATAACCCTGAAATTCACCAAGAATGCAAAAGAATTAGAAGTGATCAAACATTGAATTTGATGCTCTTTAAACAAATAGTGATACCACAACATATAGTCAGTAAATAGCATTTACCGTATTCTGCTTTAGTGTAAATGACTATTTTGATTCTACAGAAGCCATATCTCTATTTATAATCAAGAGTCTTTCAGCTACAACCGTTGTGGAAACTTCCATTTTTGCACTGATGGAGAAGCAGTTTGGAATAATTTTGGCCTACAAAATATGATTTGGTGGCTTATTATTCCAATATACAGGAGGCAAAATGAACATAGAGGGTTGAACGTCATGGACTACTGGTTCCTGCTCTGAGGTCTACTGTTAGGGGTACTTTGCACGCTGCAACATCGCTAGCCGATGATAGCGATGCCGAGTGCGATAGCACCCGCCCCGGTCACACATGCGATATCTTGTGATAGCTGCTGTAGCGAACATTATCGCTACGGCAGCTTCACACGCCATTACCTGCCCTGCGACGTCGCTCTGGCCGTCGACCCGCCTGCTTCCTAAGGGGGCGGGTCGTGTGGCGTCACAGCAACGTCACACAGCAGGCGGCCAATAGAAGCGGAGGGGCGGAGATGAGCGGGACGTAAACATCGCGCCCACCTCCTTCCTTCCGCATAGCCGGTGGAGGCAGGTAAGGAGATGTTCCTCGCTCCGGCGGCTTCACACACAGCGATGTGTGCTTCCGCAGGAACGAGGAACAACATCGTATCTCCTATTGGTACGACATTATGAAAATGACCGACGCTACACAGATCACCGTTTTTCGATGCTTTTACGATCCTTCATCGGCGCATCTAGGCTTTACACGTTGCAACGTCGTTACCGGCGCCGAATGTGCGTCACTTTCGATTTGACCCCGACGATATCGCAGTAGCGATGTCGCAGCGTGCAAAGTACCCCTTAGGGTCAGCACACATGGCGAGTAATACGGAGCGTGTGGAATGCTATAAAAAATTGCATTCCACTCAGACCAATATTACTCTATAGGGCATCTCCCATAAGTTATTGTTTTCTGAGCCCTAATCGGAGCAAGAAAACAGTCGCAGCATGCTGAGGGTGGAATGCAGTCTTGTTTCACTAACACCCATTCAAGTCTATAAGGCGAGAAAAACATCGCATTGCTCTCGCTTGACACCGGTGTAACGCGAGAGCAGTGCGATTCTCGCATTAGCCAGCAACGGAGGAGATAGTGAGATAAATCCCTCCCCTCCGCAGCTGTGGTCTGATCGGAGCACAGTCACATGACATTCCTGCGAGCATGAGCTGAGTGTCATGCGAGCACTCGCAGTAATCCCTGTGTGGCCTCAGCCTTAGATTGTAAACGTTTTTTGTTTTATTAAATAATCACAATTTATAGAACTTGAAATTTGATTAGCTATGTTATACTTGCTGGTGTTTGCGGGAGTGGACCCACTGGGTCACAGCACTGACTCATCCATGAGAGGCGTAAGTAAGCAACTAACTTGTCTTCAAGAGAGTCTCTAATGGTGAGAATAGGCTTGTGCTAGAAGATACCCACCTGTTGCTACTCCAGGGAGTCCCGTTACTGCAACAGCTGGCCCCAGGGGTCGGGGATAGGATACTGCAGGTCTAGCTGGCACAGCTGTTATAAATAAATGCAGTAGGTATGGTAGGTGCAGCTGGTATAGATAGATGCAGCAGGTCCGCCGGGCACAGTGGATACTAGGATACAGACATGTGTTCGCACACATAGCATAACACTCAGGAAATGAATCTAACAACTAGCAACATGTTGCCCAGGCACCTCCCATAGGGGGGGGGATGCCTTAACTACCTAGTGCCTCTCAGCCATAGGTTGAGAGGCACTTCCTGGTTAGGGCACGCTGACCTTTTAAGAATAGGTGTGAGTGCCCTAAGCACACTTCCAGGCCCTGGGAGATAGCAACAGGGACCGTGTACACTGAAGACACCGTTGGGTAGCCAGAAGGGTAAGTGTTCTGGAGTTCCCACCGGGGAAAGGGTGCAGGACTGTGCGCGGGCGCCAGTAAAGGTGTTACAAGCTAATTTATAAATTATATCCTTAAATTTGAATATATTATAAAAAATAATTTTTATTCTTGGCAGATGACTGTACCAGGAGATTAGAGGCACAACTGACATCTTCAATTTTAAAATCAGATAACTTTGAGATCACGCAAGATATAACTGAAGTGAATGCCACTATTGCAGATATACCATCGTCCCTTCACAGCAAAAATGTATCATCTGAGTCTATTAAACAAGTCATACCCTCTGATTCATCACAGACTATTAAGGAAAATAATTGTCACAAAAAATGCATTAAAGATGGAAGTGTTATTACAGGAAAGAAGCCATTTTCAACTTCAAAATATCGAAAAATCCCAAAAAATATTAACACAGGGGAGAAAAGATTTTTTTCAAAGTCTGTTAGTTACCATAGAACTCACATGGGGGAGAAGCCTTTTTCGTGTTCAGAATGCGGGCAATATTTTGCACGCAATTCAAGTCTTGTTATACATCAGAGAATTCACACAGGGGAGAAACCATTTTCATCTTCAGAATGTGGGAAATGTTTTAACCACAAATCAAATTTTGTTACACATCAGAGAACTCACACAGGGCAGAAGCCATATTCATGTTCAGAATGTGGGAAATGTTTTAACCAAAAATCACATCTTGTTACACATCAGAGAACTCACACAGGGGAGAAGCCTTTTTCATGTACAGAATGTGGGAAATGTTTTGCAGATCAGTCCCATTTTGTTACACATCAGAGAACTCACACAGGGCAGAAGCCATATTCATGTTCAGAATGTGGGAAATGTTTTAACCAAAGATCACATCTTGTTAGACATCAGAAAACTCACACAGGGGAGAAGACTTTTTCATGTTCAGAATGTGGGAAATGTTTTAACCACAAAGCACATCTTGTTACACATCAGAGAACTCACACAGGGGAGAAGCCATATTCATGTTCAGAATGTGGGAAATGTTTTAACCACGAAGGAAATCTTGTTATACATCAGAGAACTCACACAGGGCAAAAGCCATATTCATGTTCAGAATGTGGGACATTTTTTAACCAAAAATCACATCTTGTTAGACATCAGAAAACTCACACAGGGGAGAAGAAGTTTTCATGTTCAGAATGTGAGAAATGTTTTACCCGAAAATCAAATTTTGTTATACATCAGAGAACTCACACAGGCCAGAAGCCATATTCATGTTCAGAATGTGGCAAATGTTTTAACCAAAAATCAAATCTTGTTACACATCAGAGAACTCATACAGGGGAAAAGCCTTTTTCATGTTCAGAATGTGGGAAATGTTTTGCAGATCAGTCCCATTTTGTTACACACCAGAGAACTCACACAGGGCAGAAGCCATATTCATGTTCAGAATGTGGGAAATGTTTTAACGAAAAATCACATCTTGTTAGACATCAAAAAACTCACACAGGGGAGAAGACGTTTTCATGTTCAGAATGTGGGAAATGTTTTAACCGCAAATCAAATTTTGTTATACATCAGAGAACTCACACAGGGCAGAAGCCATATTCATGTTCAGAATGTGGGAAATGTTTTAACCAAACATCACATCTTGTTACACATCAGAGAACTCACACAGGGGAAAAGCCTTTTTCATGTTCAGAATGTGGGAAATGTTTTGCAGCTCAATCAAATCTTACTAAACACCAAAGAATTCACACAGGGGAGAAATCCTTGACATGTTTAGAATAAGGGAAATATTTTACACACAAATAGCATCTTTTAAAACTGACAAAGAAAGAAGGCATTATCATACCTAGAAGGTGAAAAATGTTTTACTTACTGTATATTATAAATTGTTGACCACTAAGAAAAACTCACACGGGGAGAAAATATAGATTTAACAAACTGAACAAATAAACACAAAAGAGACAGTCAAAGTAAAGGCAAGTAAGGAAAGAAGAAAGGGAAAGCACGTTAGAAGTTATATTAGAATTATAATATATACAGTTAGTAATAGACGTCTGTTTTCTAAAAATCTAATAAAAAGCAATTTCCATGTGCACAGAACATTTCACATTGTTATAATTTATACATTCATTAGTTACTTTCAGAGCACAATCTCCATGTCTGAACAATGTCTGTAACTTCTCTATACTACAATAATAAACATGTTCATATTACAAATTACTATTTCCATCTATGATCCATTCCTTCTTTGTGGGAACATCTGATGTGATTGAGTTTTATAAAATTTCGTTAAGTTTAGTAGTTTTTTTTCCCATCATTGGGACCTGACTCCCTTCTCTATTCCCCAATAAACAGATTATAGGTTCTAAGGGGAGTTTGATTGTAAATTCTTACTAAATTGTCCCAATAACCTGACACCCAAAACATTTTTTCAATAAAGTCTGATTATCTAAACTAATGGTTTTGATTTATTTTTTTTCTCCATTTGCTTTAATAATAATAATAATAAAAAATAAAATGCCCCTTTCCATATTTCCCCAATCTGGAATGCTGGTGTAGGTTTATCTATACAGAGACGTCATGTACAGAAATATTAGGGCTACAGCAACATCACATATGTTATACAGAAGAATAGCGCTGTCTCCATAGCTCTTTATACAATGACTTATAGATCAGACAAGCTCCTCATATTTAGGCAGTTTCTATGTTACTCAGTCGCTTTTTATATGAATAAGATCAGTGAGTCTCATTATACCGAGTAGAGAAGCTCCAGGGACAAAGACCCCGTCTCGTACTGACACGCTGGAAGCCCGAAGTCTCCAGTCCCGGGGCCAAGATTCTCTCATTTTTGGCTCCAGCGTTTCTTTTAGAATAAATCCCCTTCTCATACCGTCCTGTACTAATGACTTTGTTAATCACGTTTTGTCGGAGGGTCGTCTGAATCCATCTAAATGTTATCAATTTATGTGTAAGAAACAATAATCGTCCTACAACAGTTTTCCCACGTGTGTCCAGTGTCAGTTCTTCTATATTCCCTTACATAAAACCTTGGCGTCTCCAACCAAACCTGCGGATTAGGGTTTTACAATTGTAATAACTTTACTCCAAATAAGTATTTATAATCCGCAGCCTGTGTATAAAGGTCCAGTCACACTAAGCAACTTACCAGCGATCCCAACAACGATAGGGATCGCTGGTAAGTTGCTAGGAGGTTGCTGGTGAGATGTCACACTGCGACGCTCCAGCGATCCCACCAGCAACCTGACCTGGCAGGGATCGCTGGAGCGTCGCAACACGAGTTGCTGGTGAGCTCACCAGCAACCAGTGACCAGCCCCCAGCGCCGCGTGGAAGATGCTGCGCTTGGTAACTAAGGTAAATATCGGGTAACCAACCCGATATTTACCTTGGTTACCAGCGCACGGAGCTACACGTGCAGAGAACAGGGAGCAGCGCACACTGAGCGCTGGCTCCCTGCTCTGCTAGTTACAGCACACATCGGGTTAATTACCCGATGTGTACTGCAGCTAAATGTGCACAGAGCAGGGAGCAGCGCACAATGCTTAGCGCTGGCTCCCTGCTCTCCTAGCTACAGCACACATCGGGTTAATTAACCCGATGTGTCCTGCAGCTACATGTGCACAGAGCAGGAGCCGGCACTGACAGTGAGAGCGGCGGAGGCTGGTAACAAAGGTAAATATCGGGTAACCAAGGACAGGGCTTTTTGGTTACCCGATGTTTACTGTGGTTACCAGCCTCTGCAGAAGCCGGCTCCTGCTGCCTGCACATTTAGTTGTTGCTGTCTCGCTGTCACACACAGCGATCTGTGCTTCACAGCGGGACAGCAACAACTAAAAAATGGCCCAGGACATTCAGCAACAACCAACGACCTCACAGCAGGGGCCAGGTTGTTGCTGGATGTCACACACAGCAACATCGCTAGCAACGTCACAAAAGTTGTTCGTTAGCAGCGATGTTGCTAGCGATGTTGCTTAGTGTGACGGGGCCTTAAGATCCGCAGCTTCCGCTAAGCACTTCTCACCTTTGTCCTCGGTACGTATGCCGACCTTGTGGAGGAACAGAGGGGTTCTATATCCCCTATGGAAGATTTATAGTTCTGGCAGTCTACAATGTCCACTAGGGATACAGATCTCACACCTTCAAGGATCCTTGTCCATTGATCATCAGTAATGACCCAATGTCCCTTTCCCTTTTACATATAATAAGAAGATAAAAAGTGAGGCTTTTATCTCCAAAGTGTTTTATTTTAGATGATAATTAACCTCTTCACGAACGCGATCAGTAAAATTACATTCTATGTTTACGGGATTTAACTATCAGGGACGTAACTTTACTGTCTAAAATTCATCTGATTGCCGTGGCCATAGCAAAGGCTTTCAAATGATGACCCCTGTTGTTGCTTCTTACAGCTGGGGACCTTTCCTTAACCCCGGAGTTGGGTGGCATCGCCACCCCGCCATCCACAATTGTTGTGATTGGCTGTTCAAATCTTAACCTCCAATCACAGAAATCGCACTGTTTCACATAAACTAAATGCCTAAAATAGTGGAATCCAGCTATGATCGGTGTTTCAGGAGTAACGATCAGTGGCTGGAGGCCAGCAAACACGACGCCCTCCTCCTCCCCACAGCACTGATTGGAGCGATTGTGCTATGACGCGCAATTGCTACAATCAGCGTGCAGTGGGGCCGGCTGACCTGGTGGTGATGTCTCTCCCAAGGCTTGTTTTTTGCCTGGAGGGCCCTCCCCAGCCAGTCTGCGCCATGCCCCTGCTGGGACTTGTAGTTCCACGCCCCTGCCTGATCTCCGCTGAGCTGCCCGATCTTTGCTGTGCTGCCTGTAAGTACCGCTCTTCTCCTATATCTCCAGCTTTCCGACCTCCCGTCCCCCATTCCCATGGCTTCTACTGTCCCCTGCCCCTTCCCCCCCCCCCCCCTCGGCTTCTCCTGTCTCCATCTTATATCCCCTTGCCTGCTGCCGCCGCTGTCTGCTTGCTCCTGCCGGGTCATCCAAGGTCTTCATCTGTCTGAACTCACCTTGTAGTGGGAGCCTCCATCGCTGGGTCCTAGGTTCAGTCGTCCATCTAGCTGCCTGCTGCAGAGTTCCTCTGTTTACTGATCTTCCTGGTTCTGTGAATATAATTTTTTTTGTCTGTCATCCCACGTGGCTTTTTGCACCCCATCCGTTTGTGCGTCCTGCAGCTGCCGAACACCGATCCATGATGCACATAACAGATCAGCATCCGTGCTCCCATTTTGGGCAGAACTTTTTTTTTGCTTTTGATTGACGTCGGTTTAGTATGTGTCTTTTTTATGTTACCAAATTTGAATCTCCATTCTATTTTCTCTTTTTTTCTTTCTAGGTTTTTTTTCTACTCAAAGAAAATAGATTCACAGAAACACACATACACACAGAGTTTAGTTCTTTTTATTTTTTTTCACATGCCCCACACACCGTACACAATATCCCTAGGTTCCTTGGGGGGGGTCACATGTGGGAGGTTTCCATTGTTTAGGCATGTCAGAGGCTCTTAAAATGCAACATGGCTTCTGCTAACTATTCCAGACAATTTTGTGTTTGAAAATTCAACTGGCGGTTTTTGCCTTCTGAGCCCTACCGTGCACCTAAAGAGTGGTTCCCTCCCACATGTGGGGTATCAGAATATCAGAATACTCTGGAGAAATTGCCCAACACATTTTGAGGTCCATTTTATCCTGTTGTCCTAATGAAAATAAAAAAAATAGAGACTAAAGCGGGCTTTACACGCTGCGATCTCACTACCGAGATCGCAAGCGATCGTACCCGCCCCCGTTGGTTGTGCGACACGGGCAAATCGCTGCCCGTGGTGCACAACCTCGCTTAACCCCGTCACATGGACTTACCTGCCCTGCGACGCCACTCTGGCCGGTGATCCGCCTCCTTTCTAAGGGGGCGGTTTGTGCGGCGTCACAGCGCCATCACACGGCAGCCGTCCAATAGCAGAGGAGGGGCGGAGATGAGCGTCCGGAACACCTCCTTGATTCCTCATTGCTGGTGGATGCAGGTAAGGAGATGTTCCTCGTTCCTGCGGTGTCACACATAGCGATGTGTGGTGCCGCAGGAACGACTAACAACAATACTGACAGCAGGAACAATGGAAAGTCTGGGAGCATTCTGCGCAGCCAGACGCTGTGACCGTCGATGGCAAGAAACCACAAGACTGTGTCACCCGTGACACCTAGATGTGTGGAAGTTGTTAGGTCACTCTGATCCCAATTCAGCAAAGCTTTTATGCCAAAAAATTGTCACACAAGCTTCCAAAAGGGTCACAAATTTGGCTTAACTCAGAGTCGGTGAAGATCAAGTAACATTTATGATACTGTCATATGAAAAAGTTTGGGCACCCCTATTAATGTTAACCTTTTTTATTTATAACAATTTGGGGTTTTGCAACAGCTATTTCAGTTTCATATATCTAGTAACTGATGGACTGAGTAATATTTCTGGATTGAAATGAGGTTTATTGTACTAACAGAAAATGTGCAATCCGCATTTAAACAAAATTTGACCGGTGCAAAACTATGGGCACCCTAATCAATTTCTTGATTTGAACACTCCTAACTACTTTTTACTGACTTACTAAAGCACTAAATTGGTTTTGTAACCTCATTGAGCTTTGAACTTCATAGGCAGGTGTATCCAATCACAAGAAAAGGTATTTAAGGTGGCCACTTACAAGTTGTTCTCCTATTTGAATCTCCTATGAAGAGTGGCATCATGGGCTCCTCAAAACAACTCTCAAATGATCTGAAAACAAAGATAATTCAACATAGTTGTTCAGGGGAAGGATACAAAAAGTTGTCTCAGAGATTGAAACTGTCAGTTTCCACTGTGAGGAACATAGTAAGGAAATGGAAGAACACACATACAGTTCTTGTTAAGCCCAGAAGTGGCAGGCCAAGAAAAATATCAGAAAGGCAGAGAAGAAGAATGGTGAGAACAGTCAAGAACAATCCACAGACCACCTCCAAAGACCTGCAGCATCATCTTGCTGCAGATGGTGTCACTGTGCATCGGTCAACAATACAGCGCACGTTGCACAAGAAGAAGCTGTATGGGAGAGTGATGCGAAAGAAGCCGTTACTGCAAGAACGCCACAAACAGAGTCACCTGAGGTACGCAAAAGCACATTTGGACAAGCCAGTTACATTTTGGAAGAAGGTCCTGTGGACTGATGAAACAAAGATTGAGTTGTTTGGTCATACAAAAAGGCGTTATGCATGGAGGCAAAAAAACACGGCATTCCAAGAAAAGCACTTGCTACTCACAGTAAAATTTGGTGGAGGTTCCATCATGCTTTGGGGCTGTGTGGCCAATGCCCGCACCGAGAATCTTGTTAAAGTTGAGGGTCACATGGATTCAACTCAGTATCAGCAGATTCTTGACAATAATGTTTAAGAATCAGTGTAGAAGTTGTAGTTACGCAGGGGATGGATATTTCAGCAAGACAATGATCCAAAACACCGCTCCAAATCTACTCAGGCATTCATGCAGAAGAACAATTACAATGTTCTGGAATGGCCATCCCCAGTCCCCAGACCTGAATATCATTGAAAATCTGTGGGATTATTTGAAGCGTGTTGTCCATGCTCGGTGACCATCAAACTTAATTGAACTGGAATTGTTTTCTAAACAGGAATGGTCAAATATACCTTCATCCAGGATCCAGGAACTCATTAAAAGCTACAGGAAGCGACTAGAGGCTGTTATTTTTGCAAAAGGAGGATCTACAAAATATTAATGTCACTTTTATGTTGAGGTGCCCATACTTTTGCACCGGTCAAATTTTGTTTAAATGCGGATTGCACATTTTCTGTTAGTACAATAAACCTCATTTCAATCCACAAATATTACTCAGTCCATCAGTTATTAGATATATGAAACTGAAATAGCTGTTGCAAAAACCCAAATTGTTATAAAGAAAAAAGTTTAACATTAATAGGGGTGCCCAAACTTTTTCATATGACTGTACCTATGCTGGGGATTTCTGAATTAATGGGATTCTGTCACTACATGTTTACCTCATAATTAAAAATCATAATAATATACAACGTGTGCAGAATTATTAGGCAAGTTGTATTTTAGATGATTTTTTTTATTATTGATCAACAACTATAGGGCACTTTACATGCTGCGATATCGGTATCGATATCGCTAGCGAGCGTTCGAGAGATACTCCTGTATCATCCTCTCCAGCCGTTGACTATGTGTAAGACTTGTTGTCTCTGGTGGCCTTGCAAAGGATGGTCTAAAAAAATTATGAAAAGATTCATTAAAATTGCTGTTACCAGCACTAGATACGGCGCTACTGGTACGGGTAGACTGTTGAAGATGACGAGACCGTCCCATGTTTGTCAAGTTACAACTGGGAGATTCACTCCCTGCACCACGATTGTTTGGTGGAAAAGCCAAGCTAAGATCGAGTAACAGCTTCTGCTGATACTCCTGCATACGTGCGTCCCTTTCTATGGCTGGAATTATGTCACAAAATTTGGACTTGTACCGGAGATCTAATAGTGTGGCAAGCCAGTAGTCATCATCACTTCTAATTTTGACAATCCGAGGGTCATGTAGGTAGTGCAACAAGAAAGCGCTCATGTGTCTTGCGCAGCCATGCGGACCAAGTCCACGCTGTGTTTGTGGCATAGAGGTGCTAACCGTTCTTTCTTCCTCTGACATCTCCCCCCAACCTCTTTCAACAGAAATTTGACCAAGGTCTCCCTCATCCTCTGAGTCTTCCATGTCCATGGACAGTTCGTCTTCCATTTCTTCATGTTCTCCTGCACTTTCATCAACATTTCGCCTTCTACTATGCGCCCTTTTGATCCCTGTCCCCCATGGTCCCATGCCTGCCGCGTTGGTGATGATGAACGTCTGGACCTTGGTGATGTTGTTGTATCTTGCGCATATGAATCCTCCTGTAGTTCCTCCCCTTCCTGTTGTCCCACCCCCTGACTCCGAATAGTGTTTAGCTTGTGCTCCAGCATGTAAATGACTGGAATTATCATGCTGATAATGGCATTGTCAGCGGTAAACATATTCGTCACCATGTCGAAACTGTGCAGAAGGGTGCAAAGGTCATTGATCTGAGACCACTCCATCAGGGTGATCTGCCCCACCTCTGCATCTCGTTGGCCCAGGCTATACGTCATGACGTTTTGCACCAGGGCTCGATGGTGCTGCCACAGTCGCTGGAACATGTGGAGAGTCGAATTCCAGCATGTCGGCACATCGCATTTCAGGCGATGAACCGGCAGGCCGAAAGACTTCTGTAGCGATGCAAGTCGCTCAGCAGCGGTGGTTGAACGGCGGAAGTGAGTAGACAGTTTTCGTGCCCTGTTCAGAAGGCCATCTAGGCCGGGATAGTGTGTTAAAAATTGCTGGACAACAAGGTTCAACACGTGAGCCATACAAGGCACGTGTGTCACCTTGCCCAGGCGAAGGGCCACACCCAGGTTTGCAGCATTGTCGCGCACGGCCTTACCAGGCTGCAGGTTGAGTGGAGAAAACCATTTATTAAACTCAGTCTCCAGAGCTGCCCACAACTCAGCCGCTGTGTGACTCTTATTTCCAAGACATTTCAAGCTAAAGACCGCCTGATGCCGTTGCGCTCTGCTGCCAGCATAGTAATGAGGGGTGCGTGATTTCTTCTGCGCAGTTAGAACGCTGGTGGCCTGACCAGGCAGGCTTGGGGCGGAGGTGGAGGACCCAGACGAGGTGGAGGAGGCAGAAGCAGTGGAGGAACTTGGACAGACAGAGGATTGACACACAAGTCATTGGGACGGCAAGACTTGTGCAGCAGACCCTTCACCATCTATCACCATAGTTACCCAGTGCCCAGTCAGCGACATGTAACGTCCCTGTCCATGCTTACTGGTCCAAGTATCGGTGGTGAAATGCACCCGTTCACACACAGAGTTTCTCAAGGAAGCGGTGATGTTGTGTGCGACATGCTGGTGTAGCGAAGGCACACCTTTCTTAGAGAAGTAGTGGCGACTGGGCATCTGGTACTGGGGCACAGCGACAGACATAAGGTCTCTAAAATTCTGTGTGTCCACCAGGCGGAAAGGCAGCATTTCGGTAGCCAAGAGCTTACAGAGGGATAAAGTCAACCTCTTAGCTTTGTCATGGGTTGCAGGAAATGGCCTTTTATTTGTCCACATCTGAGGGACAGAGATCTGGCTGCTGTGTGTAGATGGTGGTGAGTAGCGTGTCCCTGGAAAAATGCAGGTTTGGGAGGAAAGTGCAGGCGTAGACATGATGTTGCCTTCATCCAACGTTGGTGCTATCGATGTCTGAGAGAGCTGTACACACGAACTTGTTTCCCCTTCCAAACCAACTGACGACCTACCAAGCAAACTGCCTGTTGCGGTTACAGTGGTGGAAGTTGTGCGTGGAAAACCAGGTGTGACAGCTGTCCCCACAGTCCTAGAAGATGAAGAGCGCGTGGATGCACTGGAAGGGGCAGGCGGTGGATGGTTCGCTTCGCTAGGCCGCATTACAGCACGGTGAGCTTCCCACTGGGACATATGATATTTATTCATGTGACGACTCATGGAAGAAGTTGTCAAACTGCTGAGGTTTTGCCCTCTACTAACAGAATCACCACAAATTTTACATATCACATAATTTGGGCGATCTTTTGCTATGTCAAAAAAGGACCAGGCTAGGCAAGGCTTAGAGGGCATGCGACCTGCTGATCCACCCCGACTAGTGCTCAGAGGCACAGTGGTGGCTGAGGATGCAGTTGTAGACGTGCTACCAGTACTCCGACTCTGTCCAGGAAGGCGCAAGGTAACTTTGTCATCAGTTGCATCCTCCTCCACCGTCTCTGTTGACCTCCTCGAGTGCCTGACTGTGGGTTGACAGTAGGTGGGATCTAGAACTTCCTCATCAATTGTTGTGTTTGCACTCCCCTCACCCTCAGACTGAGCCTCTTCTTGCCCTGACCGAATATTTAAGTTGTCATCCCAATCTGGTATCTGCGTGTCATCGTCATCAGTATGTCCCTCATTGTCTATTACAACAGGTATTTCAGTTTGTGAATAAGGTTCAACATTATGCTCAGAAACTTGTTCATCACGGCCTGAATCTGAGTCACAAAGGTTCTGGGCATCACTGCAGACCATTTCCTGGTCTTTACTCACTGTAGCTTGGGAGCAGACCTCTGATTCCCAGGCTATAGTGTGACTGAACAGCTCTGCAGACTCAGCCATCTCAGTTCCACCATACTGTGCAGAGCGGATGGAGACTTCAGAGCTGGGAGAAAGCAAATGTGATTGGGATGACAACTCAGAGGACTGGTGTTTTTTGGATGCGGTAGTTGAGGTGGCGGAGAGGGCTCTTGTTGGACCACTTGAGATCCATTCAAGCATTTTCTTTTTTTGGCCATCATCTACCTTTGTTCCAGTTGTTCGTGTCCGTAAAAAGGGAGCACATCGGATTGTCCACGGTAAGTAGTAGACATCTTACTTTTGCTGGAAGATGGTCTATCTTCAGCAGATGTTAATGGAGCTTTGCCACCTTCCCCACGGACAAACCCTTTTTTTACTTTTCCAACACGCCTCTTCCCCTTTCCACCAGCATCTCATTTTGCCACTCATTTTGATTGCGACAAGATTGTGCACTTAAAATGTGGTAGTAAAAATTGAGAGGTGGTGTAGATTGCAGCGGTGGTCTATCTTTATTAACAGCAGAATAAACAACAATAACTATCCCTGACAATGCAACTACGGCCCTTAAACTGGCAGCATAGTTTGCTAGTATAATGTCTTAGTAACAATGAGCTTGAGTGTGCAATGCAGAGGTGCTGCAAATAGATTTGCACTAGTGGGACACTAATGGAAGTCCAACAGCCACTTTTAGGATGCCACTAAGTTTACTCAGTGTTTGCTAGTATAATGGCTTATTAACAATGAGCTTGAGTGTGCAATGCAGAGGTGCTGCAAATAGATTTGCACTAGTGGTACACTAATGGAAGTCCAACAGCCACTTTTAGGATGCCACTAAGTTTACTCAGTGTTTGCTAGTATAATGGCTTAGTAACAATGAGTTTGAGTGTGCAATGCAGAGGTGCTGCAAATAGATTTGCACTAGTGGGACACGAATTGAAGTCCAACAGCCATTTTTAGGATGCCACTAAGTTTCCTCAGTGTTTGCTAGTGTAATGGCTTAGTAACAATGAGCTTGAATGTGCAATGCAGAGGTGCTGCAAATAGATTTGCACTAGTGGGACACTAATGGAAGTCCAACAGCCACTTTTAGGATGCCACTAAGTTTACTCAGTGTTTCCTAGTATAATGGCTTAGTAAAAATGAGCTTGAGTGTGCAATGCAGAGTTGCTGCAAATAGCTTTGCACTAGTGGGACACTAATGGAAGTCCAACAGCCACTTTTAGGATGCCACTAAGTTTACTCAGTGTTTGCTAGTATAATGGCTTAGTAATAATGAGCTTGAGTGTGCAAAGGGCAGGAGGGTACAGTGGCAGGGTTGTGGGTCAGTGTACAGCAAAGGAAGCCTCACTTTCTATCCCTCCTAATGGGGAAATGCAGCGAGGAAGTCCCTGACCTTAGCTACACAGACGCTGTTATCTGTAGCTGTTAAAATCTGTTTCCACGGACCTGACTGTCACCTATGGCTCTGAGCCTGCTGTTATTAGCCCTTACAAGGGCTAATAGAAACTTCTATCCCTATTCTGTATAGCGCTGTGTGTAGAGCGTACACAGCAGTATCGGAGACAGGAGCTACGCCAGCGGTGACTGACACCCAGACGCAGAAGAGATAATGGCGTCCGGACGGGCAGATACCCGTTTTTATAATGCAGGGACATGTGACATGGACATCCTATCACACATGCCGTTGCTTCTCTGGCTAAAAGTCCACTTAGCTGTGTGTGTGTCTGGGATTGGCTGACATGCTGGCCCGCCCCACTACACGCGTGCGCTTAGGGAAGGAAGACAAGGAAAAAAAAAAAATGGCGATCGCCATTATCCCAGCAACAGTGATCTGAATGCGCTGTTCCCGCACACTATACGCTGAAATTTCATAATAGTGTGAGTCACAGAGTGACTTACACTATTACAGCGGAAAGCCAGCTAGTAATTAGCTTGGCTTTTTGCTGCTAGAACCGTTCTTGAACGTAACTAGAACTATCGAGCTTTAGCAAAAAGCTTGAGTTCTAGTTCGATCTAGAACAGCCCCCAAAATCACTCGAACCGCGAACTGGAGAACCACGAACTGCACTCAACTCTAGTCAAGAGCTCAAAAGATAGCTGTTAATAAAACACAAGACTAATTTTCCATCCCACCACAATAGTTTGTCACACAGTAATAAGGAGAAGGACCTGATCCCCAATGCTGTCCTGAAGTAATGCAGGGGAGGGAAGGCTCGGGATGTCCAGCCATGGCCCCCCAGATCATGTGAAATTTTTTAGGGACGTTTTGTATACACCCCTCTCCAGTTGAGGTATAGCATTGAATCTGTCCCTAAGTTACTCAATGACTGGGAGACCCGGATCCAACCCGTCATAGGCCAACAGCTTCCTAGCATGATATAAAAAGCGCAAAATACCCAAAACCACTGGTGATTCCAAATCACACTCCTCATCCTGAAGGCCCAAAACACAGGTGTATGGACTGAACAAATGTTCAATTAATGCTAATACCACCCTCCAGTAGTTCTCGACGTTTTCACATGACCTAGGAGTCAGGGACAAGACATCCACCTATTGGTTGTCCTTCATAGGGCCCAAGTCCCTTTCCCACTTTCCCCTAACCTGTATGCCACTGTATAAATCATCCATGGGAGATATATGACCCTGTGTTTCTTTACAAGGTTAGCATATGTAGAGAGGGCAAAGGTGGGAAGTGCTTAGTGGAAGCTGCTGATCTTATACACAGGCTGCGAAGTATAAATACTTTTTTGGAGTAAACTTATCACAATTGTAGAATCCTAATCAGCAGGTTTGGTCGGAGACACCAAGATTTTATATAAGAGAATATAGAAGAACTGGCACTGGACACACGTTGGAAAACTGTGATAAGATGTTTCTTGTTTCTTGCACATAAATTGATAATAATTAGATGGATCCGAGATGACCCTCCAACAAAACGTGATTAACAAAGTTATTACTACAGAACAGTATATGAGAAGGGGATTTATTCTAAAAGAAATGCAGGAGCCAAAAATGAGAGAATCTGGGCCCCGGGGCTGGAGACTTCGGGCTTCCAGCGTGTCAGTATGAGACTGGGTCTTTGTCCTGGATCTTCTCTTCTCGGTATAATGAGACTCACTGATCTTATTCATATAAAAAGCATCTGAGTAAAATAGAAACGGTCTAAATATGAGGAGCTTGTCTGATTTATAAGTCATTGTATAAAGATCTATGGAGACAGCGCTATTCTTCTGTATATAGTGTGATGATGCTGTGGCCTTAATATTTCTGTACATGACGTTTCTGTATAGATAATGTTACCCCAGCATTCTGGATTAAGAAAAGGTGTGTGAGGGTGGGGGGGGTTCCCCATGTGAATTTTTCTTAGTGGTCAACAGATTATAATTTTCAAGTAAAACATTTCTCACCTTGTCCATATGATGGCTTATACCCTTGTGAGTTGTGTGATATTTAAAAAGAAGCCATTTGTGTATAAAATATTTCCTTCTTTCTGAATTTGTCAATGGTTTCTCCCTTGTGAAATCTTTGGTGTTTAGAAAGATTTGATTTATGTCCAAAACATTTCCCACATTCTGAACATGAAAAAGGCTTCTCCCCTGTGTGAGTTCTCTGATGTGTGACAAGATTTGATTTTATGTTAAAACACTTCCCACATTCTGAACATGAATATGGCTTCTCCCCTGTGTGAGTTCTCTGATGTTTAACAAGATTTGATTTTTCGTTAAAACATTTCTCACATTCTGAACATGAATATGGCTTCTTACCTGTGTGAATCCTCTGGTGTGTAACAAGATACGATTTTTTGTTAACACATATCCCACATTCTGAACATGAAAAAGGCTTCTCCCCTGTGTGAGTTCTCTGGTGTGTAACAAGATGAGATTTGTTGTTAAAACATTTCCTACATTCTGGACATGAATATGGCTTCTCCCCTGTGTGAATTCTCTGATGTGTAACAAAATGGGATTGATGTGCAAAACATACCCCACATTGTGAACATAAAAAAGGCTTCTCCCCTGTGTGAGTTCTCTGATGTTTAACAAGATCTGATTTTTCAATAAAACATTTCCCACATTCTGTACATGAAAAAGGCTTCTCCCCTGTGTGAGTTCTCTGGTGTCTAACAACTTGTGATTTTTGGTTAAAACATTTCCCACATTCTGTACATGAAAAAGGCTTCTCCCCTGTGTGAGTTCTCTGGTGTCTAACAGCTTGTGATTTTTGGTTAAAACATTTCCCACATTCTGCACATGAAAAAGGCTTCTCCCCTGTGTGAGTTCTCTGGTGTCTAACAACTTGTGAGTTTTGGTTAAAACATTTCCCACATTCTGTACATAAAAAAGGTTTCTCCCCTGTGTGAGTTCTCTGGTGTCTAACAAGACCTGATTTTTTGCTAAAACATTTCCCACATTCTGTACATGAAAAAGGCTTCTCCCCTGTGTGAGTTCTCTGGTGTCTAACAACTTCTGATTTTTGGTTAAAATATTTCCCACATTTTGAAAATGAATATGGCTTCTCCACTGTGTGAGTTCTCTGGCAACTAACAGATTCTGAAGAAAATCTTTCCTCCTCTGTCCAAACTTTTTTATGGATTCTTCGATATTCTGAAGTTGAAACTGCCTTCTTTGCTGTATGAGCACTTCGATTTTTAATGCCTTTTTTGTGATATATATTTTTTGTAAGAGTCTGTGATGAATCAGAATGTAAGACTTGTTTAAAAGAATCAGATGATAGATCTTTGCTGTGAAGGGATGATGGTATATCTGGCGTAATGACATTGACTTCAGTTATATCTTGTGTGATATCAAGGTCATCTGATTTAAAAACTGAAGATGTCAGTTGTGCCTCTAATCTCCTGGTACAGCCATCTGCCAAGAATAAAAAATATTTTTAATAATATATACAAATTTAAATACATAATTTATAAAATAGCTTGTAATGCCATCATGAGCATCCCCTTAATGTCCTGTCCCTTTTCCCAAGTAGTGACGCTGGCAAACTTACCATCCTGGCCGCCCATCAGTGGCTTCTATGTCCCGGGTCCCTGTCGCCATCTCCTAGGGCCTGAAAACACCATGCAGGTCTCCTGGGAGTGCGCAAGCATGTATTCTTTTAGGGCCAGCATGCCATAAACTGGAAGAGCATCTCAGCCTATGGCTGAAAAGCACTAGATATTTAAGGCATATTCCCCCTATGGGAGGTGCCTTGGCAATGTGGTCTATCCTTTGAGACACGTGGCTAGTTGTCAGATCTCATTCCGTTTGCTGAGCCTTATGCTGTGTGTGCTAACACATTTCTGTATCCTAGTATGCTCTGTGCCAGCTGTACCTGCTGCATCTACCAGTAGACCATGATGTTCAACCTTCTTTGTTAATTTTGCCTCCCGTGTATTGGAATAATAAACCATCAAATAGTGTTTTGTAGGGCAAAATTATACCAAACTGCTACTTTGTCAATAGAGAAATGAAGGGTTTCCACAATGGTTGTAGCTGAAAGACTCTTGATTATAAAAGAGATATGACTTCATCATCCAATCCAGCAAAATCCCAAAGCCAAATGACCTCAATGCTTTTCAGCCTTGTAGTGGCCCAATCACAGTTACTAGTCACATGTTTGGCATTGCCACAGGGAAGAACACACATAAAATTTTACAGTCTGTGTGTCTTTCAGAGCACAAGCTGGACACCATGTGTTGGACAGTAAAATGACACATCGTCAATTGTCACTCTACAACAGGAGTCTGAAACTCGGCTGGGTATATGGACTGCGCATAGAAAAAAAATAATAATTTGGAGGACCGCATTCTTTTCAGGAGAAAGTGACATTTTTATTAGTACCATATTTTTTTTTCTATACATATTTGGATCACTGTTTTTGAACATTTTTATTATAACAAATGTGCATTTTTTTGTTTAACTATAAAAAAAACTTTTGATGGTAAAAACATTTTTCATGCTTTTATTTGATTTTTTTTTTTACAATTTATCCGCCTTTTTTTTTAAAGTAGTACAGTTTTACAATTAGCACCATATAGTAATTGTGGTCAACATCTTGTAGTAATGTTGCCATCCTGGTCCTCATATTTTAGTTATGTGCCCATCCTGTTCCCCTTCTTATAGTAATCTGCCCATCCTATTCCCCTTCTTATAGTAATGTGCCTATCCTTGTCCCCTTCTTGTAGTAATATGCCCATCCTGAAGTAATATGCGTATCCTTGTGCCCATCTTATAGTAA
Organism: Anomaloglossus baeobatrachus; assembly: GCF_048569485.1. Lineage (NCBI taxonomy): Eukaryota > Metazoa > Chordata > Amphibia > Anura > Aromobatidae > Anomaloglossus > Anomaloglossus baeobatrachus. Next base: position 809,281 of record NW_027441787.1, on the reverse strand, counting down.
TGTACCCATCCTTGTGCCCATCCAGTAGTAATGTGCCCATCCTTGTGGCCATCTTGTAGTAATGTGTCCCATCCTTGTCCCTTTGTAGTAATGTGCCTATCCTTGTCCCCTTTTTGTAGTAATGTGCCTGTTCTGCCTTATGGCAGCCTGCTAATAGTCATTCATTGCAATTTCTGTTACAACCCCTAGAGGTCGTTGTTATTCTTTTGAATTGCTGAGTTTTCCTTTAAGCAAAATGTATTCTGTGTAACAAACACTATCCCCTGAGCTGAGAAGAAGCCTGCAGCCATTTTCTCTTTGGATTTGTCAGGAAAGGACATGCCGACTTACCTCTCTGTACATTTACCCCTGCCTAGTGTAATCCGGTGAGCAAATCAAATTACATGTGTTAGTGATAGAATCTTAGATGGAAAAGTGTAGTAAATGCATTGTACATTGTAATTCTACACCTTTAGTGTCATCCCTGTCTTGTTTGTATAGATAAGATTTTCTGTGTTGTAGCTGCAGTGACCTTTCACCTAGATTCTCATTATAACTGCATCTCATATACTGTTATGCTATTTTAACACTGTATTAACACTGTACTGACTGTAATCATTTTCTTGTTATAATTTTTACCCGTATAAAACTATCTTGGATATGCCGTATACCGTATTCAACTGCATCTTGGATATACCGTATTCAACTGCATCTTGGATATTCCAATATTCACTGTATATTCCACGGATACTGCAATCAAGTTCACGTTACCAGCTAATAAATCAAGGCTATTGAACTCCACAGTCTGTTTATTTGAAATATGAACGAGGGTTTAGCTGTATGCCGGAGCATACACGGACAGCATTACATGAAAGAAGGCAGAACAGTAAAAACGGACACTGACCGCAGGCGGTAGTTGAATAGACTGCATGGGACCGCTATCACCCACACTGCACCGCATACGGGTACTACAGCAGACGCCATACAGCCGCAGGGATCAAGACCGCAGTCCTCCCCAGCAAGCACGACACCTTTCCCGCCACGCGGAACCCGTTCACGTATAGACCCAGCTTTTCCACCCAAGTTATCATCAATCCACAGCTGAGTGCACAATGTCTGCATCCCGAGCACCCTCAGTCAGGAGAAGGTCCCGAGCAAGCTGCTCTAACAAGTCTTCAGTGAAAGAGTTCGCTGCTCTCGCTCGTGCAGAAGCTGAAACTGCAAAAGTAAAATCCACCTTTGCTGCACAAGAGATGCAACTAAAGCTAAGACAAGCAGAACGAGATGCAGAAAGTGCACCCCTGCAAGGAGATCGAGACGCAGAAAGTGCACGCCTGCAAGCAGATCGAGAAGCAGAAAGTGCACGTCTGCAAGCAGATCGAGAAGCAGAAAGTGCGCGCCTGCAAGCAGACAGAACACTCTTGGTAGCTGAACAAGAAGCTGAAAAAGCACGCCTGCAGGCCTTTCTGGACAAACTTATTGCAGAAAAGGAGGCAGCAGCGGTAATAGCCAAAGCAGAGTTCCTGGAGGCCGTGGAGTATTCTGAATCCGAGGAACGCAGCAACGTACTTGGACCAGATGTAGCGTAACAAGATCCAACCCAACGCGTCTCAGAGTATGTCCACCAGCATCCCGGAACGGATGACAACCCTGATCCACGACATCGAACAGCCTATATTGACTACCAGAGACTTCATCCCGAACTGCAGTACTGTAAGCAAGAAAGTATGCAGCAGTTCGACGTCGACTACAACTACAGTTCTACAGAACAGAAGGTATCACCTCTATCCCGAATTAGAGGGACACCCTTTGCTTCAGAACGGTATTATACAGACTACCCTGAGACTGAAGCCCCTAAAAGGTATGGTGATACACCACACATTAGACATGACTATAACACACCAGCTCGCACCAGCACCAACCAAGCTACCATGGACTTTGCAAAGTTCTTTGCTCGCCGAGAACTGGTTACCAAGGGACTTGTAAAGTTCACTGACAAAGCTGAGAACTATAGGTCATGCCGAGCCTCGTTCCAGAACACCATTCAGGGTCTGGACCTTTCTTGTAGCTAGGAGTTAGATCTCCTAGTAAAGTGGCTTGGGAATGCCAAACGACTAAGAGACATTAATATAAAGCATCCAGCCACAGGCCTACATAAGGTGTGGGAAAGACTTGATGAATGCTATTGGTCCATAGAAGCCATTGAAAATGCTTTATACCAAAGAATTGATGGTTTTCCTAAGATAGGGCCTAAAGGTTATCAAAAACTTAGAGAACTGAGTGATTTGTTGATAGAGTTACAGGTTGCCCAGGAGGAAGGAAATTTGCCCGGATTGGCTTTCCTGGACACTGCCAGGGGAGTTAATCCGATAGTGCAGAAACTTCCTTACAACCTACAAGAAAAGTGGGTCACATGTGGTTCACGGTACAAACAAATTCATAATGTGCCTTTTCCTCCTTTCACTGCATTTGTAAATTTTGTTGTTCAACAAGCTAAAGTCAGAAATGACCCCAGTTTTGACTTCACCCTGTCGTGTCCCACTACCCCCGGTGTCAAACTCAGTAGGACACCCGTGGCAGTCCATAAAACTAACATTGTTTCCACAGGACCCTCTCAACATGCTAGTCAGCCACCTCCAGAAGAGAACAGACCTCAAGATGTCAGTAAGCAGTGTCCGCTACACAAGAAACCGCATCTGCTACTAAAATGCAGAGCCTTCAGGGAGACGTCTTTAGAGGATAGCAAAGGTTTCCTCAAGGAAAACAACATCTGCTTCAAATGCTGTGCTACAACATCACACCTCGCCAGGAATTGTGAAGCTAGCGTGAAATGTGCAGAATGCAGCAGCACGGATCACAATACAGCCTTACACCCTGGAGCACCCCCACGAGTGTTGTCACAAGCAGAGGAGCACAATGCCAAGCAGAAGGATACTGACGTGGACTCCCCTGAGGTCACCTCTCAATGTACCGAGATCTGCGGAGGACCCATAGGAGGAAGATCCTGTTCAAAAATCTGCCTTGTCCGAGCCTACCCAACAGGCCATAGGGACAAAGCGATCAAGATATATGCAATCCTGGATGACCAGAGCAACAGATCGCTAGGCACGTCCATCTTCTTCAACAACTTCAGCATTGTAGGCCCCGGTTCTCCCTATTCCTTGAAGATATGCGCAGGTACTGTCGAGACGGCGGGGAGGAAAGCAACCGGATACAAAGTGGAGTCTGTAGATGGCCAGATCTGTCTATCATTGCCGACCATACTGGAGTGCAATCAGATTCCCGACAACAGGTCTGAGATACCTTCACTGGAGGTAACTGCTCATCACCCCCATCTGAAGCGTATAGCTCACCTGATACCTGAGTTGGACCCAGTAGCCCCAATAGCTTTACTCTTGGGAAGAGATATACTACGAGTTCACAAGACTAGAGAATACATCAACGGCTTCCAAAACTCTCCATACGCACAGAAGCTTGATCTTGGATGGGTCATTATAGGAGACGTCTTTCTAGGAGGAGCACACAAGCCGACCTCAGTCAACAGTATGCTCACCAATACATTAGAAAATGGACGCCCATCTCTCTTCCAGCCATGTCAGAATAGTCTGCTGGTAAAGGAGTTACCGTGCAGCAAACCTCTGCCTTGCCCTTTCTCAGTTCCTTCCAACGAAGACCACGCTTGTGAAGGTGAACAAAACAACATAGGGTGTGCAGTCTTCCACAGGACAAAGGAAGACAACAAGACAGCGATGTCCATAGAAGATAGGATGTTCTTGGACACCATGGATCGGGAAATAGTCAAAGACAAATCAAACAGTTGGGTCACACCACTACCACTTCGACCTCGGAGACGACGCCTACCAAACAACAGGGAAATGGTCTACAATCGCTTCATCTCTCTCAAGCACAAACTTCAGAGGTCACCTGAGACAAAAGAACACTTCTTTACCTTCATGGAGAAGATCTTACAGAACAACTACGCGGAGTTCGCACCCGCACTTCAAGACTCCAAGGAGTGTTGGTACTTACCTATCTTCGGTGTGTACCATCCCAAAAAGCCAGGCCAGATAAGAGTGGTATTCGACTCGAGCGCCAAATGTGAAGACGTCTCGTTGAATGATGTCCTATTGTCGGGCCCAGACCTCAACAACAGACTCCTAGAAGTACTACTCTGTTTCCGCAAGGATTCAGTGGCATTAATGGCTGACATACAACACATGTTCCACTGTTTTCTCGTCAAAGAGGAACACAGAAACTATTTGAGGTTCTTCTGGTATTGCGACAACGACCCCGATAAAGGCATTGCAGAATACCGGATGAGGGTACACATCTTCGGGAACAATCCTTCCCCAGCAGTCGTTATCTACGGACTCAGAAATTCCGCCAAAGAGGGTGAAGAAAAGTATGTGTCAGATGTCAGATCCTTCGTAGAAAAAGACTTCCATGTAGACGACTGCCTGAAGTCCACACCAACAACTGAGGCTGCAATCAGTCTGCTAAAAAGGGCTCAAGAAATGCTTGCTCTGTCTAACCTGAGGTTGCAAAAAATTGCCTCCAACAGCCGAGAATTGATGGAAGCCTTTCCCTCTCAAGACTATTCCAACGATCTAAAGGACTTAGACCTAAGCATTCACTCCCTTCCTATGCAGCGGAGCCTAGGATTGCTTTGGGATTTGAAGAAGGATGCCTTCACCTTTCAGATCAACAAAGACGAGAAACCCTTCACGCGCAGAGGAGTTCTTTCTTTTGTGAATAGCTTGTACGAACAATTGGGATTCGTGGCTCCAGTAACTATCCAAGGCAAGATGATGCTAAGGGACTTCACCCAAGAGACATCTGATTGGGATGACCCACTTACAGCAGAAAAAGCAGATCTGTGGCCTGAGTGGAGGAAGTCTCTCAAAGCCTTGACCGACCTACGTGTAAAACGATCGTATGCTCCTGTGCCATCCACGGAAGTCAAAACACAAAAACTTTGTGTCTTCTGTAACGCATCAGTCAAAGCGATTGCAGTAGTAGCGTACCTCAAAACCACAGATGCGAATGAACAGAGCCACATCGGTTTCGCTATAAGCCAGGTAAAACTGGCGCCACTCCGTGAACACACAATACCCAGACTTGAGTTCTGCGCTGCCGTCCTCGCGGTTGAATTGGCCGAACTTATCTCAGATGGGATGAGTCTGGAGATCAAAGACGTCGAATTTTACACAGACAGCAAAGTGGTACTTGGGCAGACCACGCGACTAGATCCGTTGCACCAAGTCATCTGAGAGACACTACATGGTTCACAGGTCCTGCCTTCTTGCACCGTTCGATGCCTAACATCAGAGAGTCTCATACATTTGAGCTAGTGGACCCAGATGACGATGAAGAGCTTCGTCCTCAAGTGTCTGTTCTACATACAGTGACATCAAGTAATCACCTCAAATCTCATCGATTCAGCAGGTTCTCGACTTGGAAGTCACTCGTTCGAGCCATCGCTTTTCTACTTCATGTAGTTCTTTCCTACAAGATAACACTACCTACAAGTCAGAGACCTTGTAGAGGATGGCATCACTGCAAGCATGCATTCACCGCTTCTAATCTGGAAAGAGCTAAGATCATAATACTCCGCATTATACAAAATGTAGCCAATGTCTTTTGGGACAGATGGAAAAGGCAGTACCTCTCCACTCTGCAAACCAGGACGAAGTGTCAGAAAGACCACCCAAACCTCAAAACTGGCGATGTTGTACTTGTGAAAGACAGTCAAGCACATCGGAATGAGTGGCCACTAAGCCTAGTCACCAAACCTTTTCCCAGCAAGGATGGGAAAGTACGTAAGGTAGAAGTCAGAGTGTGCAAGCTTGGGGAGAGCAAACTGTTCCTCAGGCCTGTAACCGAACTTGCGTTACTGATTTCCCCAAAAGAACCAAATAGTGGCATCCGTTGACGACAAGCAGGGAGTGTTCTGCCTTATGGCAGCCTGCTAATAGTCATTCATTGCAATTTCTGTTACAACCCCTAGAGGTCGTTGTTATTCTTTTGAATTGCTGAGTTTTCCTTTAAGCAAAATGTATTCTGTGTAACAAACACTATCCCCTGAGCTGAGAAGAAGCCTGCAGCCATTTTCTCTTTGGATTTGTCAGGAAAGGACATGCCGACTTACCTCTCTGTACATTTACCCCTGCCTAGTGTAATCGGGTGAGCAAATCAAATTACATGTGTTAGTGATAGAATCTTAGATGGAAGAGTGTAGTAAATGCATTGTACATTGTAATTCTACACCTTTAGTGTCATCCCTGTCTTGTTTGTATAGATAAGATTTTCTGTGTTGTAGCTGCAGTGACCTTTCACCTAGATTCTCATTATAACTGCATCTCATATACTGTTATGCTATGTTAACTCTGTATTAACACTGTACTGACTGTAATCATTTTCTTGTTATAGTTTTTACCCGTATAAAACAGTATCTTGGATATACCGTATTCCGTATTCAACTGCATCTTGAATATTCCTATATTCACTGTATATTCCACGGATACTGCAATCAAGTTCACGTTACCAGCTAATAAATCAAGGCTATTGAACTGCACAGTCTGTTTATTTGAAATGTGAACGAGGGTTTAACTGTATGCCGGAGATTAACAGCGTTATGTGAAAGAAGGCAGAACAGTGCCCATCCTTCTCTCCATCCTGAAGTAATATGCCCATCCTGTAGTAATCTGCCCATCCTTGTTTCCATCCTTTAGTAATGTGCCTATCCTGTATGTGCCCATCCTTGTCCCCATCCTGTAGTAATGTGCCCAAACTGTAGTAATGTGACCATCCTTGTCCCATTCTGAAGTAATGTGCAAATCCTTGTTCCCAACCTGTATAATGTGCTCATCCTGTAGTATTGTGCCTATCCTGTAGTAATGTGCCCATACTTGTTCCCATCCTGTGATAATGTCCCCATCCTTGTGCCCATCCAGTAATAATGTGCCCATCCTGTAGTATTGTGCTCATCCTTGTCCCCATCTTGTAGTAATGTGCCCATCCTTGTCCCCATCCTGTAGTAAAATCCCCATCCTTATGCCCATGCTGTAGTAATGTGCCTCATCCTTGTCCTTTTTTACTAATGTGCCCATGCTTGTGCTTTTCTTATAGTAATGTCCTAGCCTCCTATTGTGGCATTCTTCACATACACACAAAAACAACAATCTTCTCACCTGTCCTCTGTTCCCTCGGCGTCCTCTTCCCTGCTTCTTGCGGCCTGCATGCATGTGGACCAGGTAACAATCACGGTCGCTGTGAGCGCTTCATCTGAAATTCAAATAAACATTTTGCCAGCTCTGGGAAGTCAAGCTCTCTCTGCACAATTATTTAATTGACAGCTGCTGGTCAATCAGAGGCAAGTAACTGAGGTCATACACGTCAGCTGCTTGCCTCTAATTGGCTGGTGGCTGCCAATGGAATAGTTGTGCAGAGAAATCTCTGCAGTGTCGGCAAAATGTTCATCTGAAATAAAGCGCTGATGGCTGCAGCCCCTGCCGTAATCTTCAAGGAGGGCACCGGCCTGTGGGCCGCAAGAAACGGCCTGAGGGACCACATGGCATATTTGAGACCCCTGCTCTAAAATATCCACTTCTTGCTAATTTCCTGAGACTGCCTGTGGGGGTCAAAATAGTCATTTAGACTAAAGCAGAATATGGTAAATGTTATTTATTGACTATATGTGTTGGTATCACTATTTGTTTTAAGAGCGTCCAAATGCAATGTTTGAACATTTCTAATTCGCTAACATTTTTGGCAAATTTCAGGGTTGCTTTTTTTTAATAAATACAAAACAAATCAACCTAACATTACAACTAAGATAAAGTAGAATATGCCAGAGAAAAAAAATCTCAGAAATACAAAATTGCTTACCAGTAATGCGTTTTTTTCTGAACCCATGACAGCAACACGAGAGAGGGGATCCGCCCTTGAAGGACAGGAAACCTACAGGATAAAAAGGGCGGTACCTCTCCCAGCATCAGTTGATTACAGAGAATGAAAGGCCATCCGGTAAAAGGAACATTGTTATGACATAAAACCGCAACCATCATACATTTATGTGAAGAGGAGTGAAAAACAAAGTACTGGTATACACCAGGTGCAGAGAGGGAATGTAAGGGTGCTGTCATGAGTTCAGAAAAAACGGATTACCGGTAAGTAAATTTGTATTTTTCCAGCACCCATGACAGCACCACGAGAGAATTACAGATAGGAGAAAAACCTTAGGGGGGGACTACAGCCAGTAGAACCCTCCTCCCAAGGTGAGGTCAGTGAAGGAGAAGTCCAACCTATAGTGCTTGCTCAAAGTGGAAGGTGAAGGCCATGTGGCCGCCTTACAGATCTGCTAGATGGTGACCTCCAATCTTCCAGCCTAGGAAGATGTCATCGCCATCGTGTAGTGCGTTTTCAGCCCTGCAGGCACCTGCCTATGACTAGCTGAGTAAGCGACAGAAATAGCTTCTCTAATCCACCTAGCTAAATCTCTATTAATTGCTCTCCCCCTAACTAGACTCTCTCCTCTACAGTCCATCCTTAATGCAGCAGCCAGAGTCACCTATCTGGCTAACCGCTACTCAGATGCCTCTGCTCTGTGCCAGTCATTGCACTGGCTGCCCATATATCACAGGATCTAATACAAACTGCTTGTTCTCACCCGCAAAGCTCTCCACAGTGCAGCACCCCCCTACATCTCCACCCTCGTCTCGGTCTATCACACCACACGTTCTCTACACTCTGCAAATAACTTTCGACTAACATCCACACTAATTCGAACCTCCCACTCCCGGATCCAAGACTTCTTCTGAGCTGCACCAATCCTCTGGAACCCTCTACCCCAAGAAGTTAGGACGAATCATAACTTACTCAGCTTCAGACGCACCCTAAAAACACATCTTTTTAGGGCATCCTATTCACACTCCCAGGCCGAACTAAATTCACATAGTCCTTCCACAACTTCTCAGAACATAACCCCACGTCAAATTCCATGGCCCAAAAAATGAATCTCAAGGTTGTGGCCAACTGGTCCAGGAAGCCATTATCTATCCACCATTTCCTTGAGATGGTTGGATTGTCATTGTAAATAAACACTTGTACCCCCCCCCTCCACAATCTCATTGTAGATTGTAAGCTTTCACGAGCAGGGTTGTCTTTTTTTTCCTCTAAATATTGTATTTTCTATAACTGTTACTTGTTTGTATATGATCCTCCTGAATTGTACAGCGCTGCGGAATATGTTGGCGCTATAGAAATAAAGATTATTATTATTGTATTATTATTATTATTAAAGTGGATGAAGAAGCTTTGAGCCTTTCCTATTACTTTAACACAGTACAAACAAGGACTTGTCTTTCCTCCAAACACTGGAGTCTGACAGGTATACTTTAAGGCAATGTCTAACATCCAAGCAATGCCACCCTTCCTCCTCCTGACTATCATAAAAAGGATGGAAGAACAATATCTTGAGACTTATGCAACCTAGAAACTACTTTTGAGAGATAAGCAGGGTCAGGTTTCAGGATCACTCTATCCTCTATGGATAGGGCTTGGATGTGACTAACCCTGCGTGGTGATGTTAACCCCTTCACCCTCGGTCGTTTTCCATTTTTCCGGGGTTTTTTTCCTTTCCTTCTTCCGAGAGTCGTAACTTTTGTACTTTTCTGTCAATCTTGCCATAAAAAGGCTTGCTTTTTTGCGGAATGAGCTGTACTTGTAAATTAAAAAGTGCAATCGCACAATAGTTTTGGGGATATTTATTCACCATGTTCACTATATGATAAAACTGATGTGTTGGTGTGATGACTCATGTCAGTATGAGTTTGTAGACACCAAACATGTATAGGTTTACTTTTATCTAAAGGGTTAAACAAAATTCCCAAGTTTGTCCAGAAAAAGTGGTGCATGTTTTGCTCTATTTTACCAAACCCATAGCGTTCTCATTTTTCGGGATCTATGGCTCAGTGATGGCTTATTTCTTGCGTTTCAGGCTGACATTTTTTTAACAGTACCATTTTTGCGCAGATGCCACATTTTGATCGCCTGTTATTGCATTTTGTGCAAAATTTGCGGCAACCAAAAAACTTAATTTTGGCGTTTGGAATCTTTTGACGCTACGCCGTTTACCAATCAGATTAATTGATTTTATATTTTGATAGATCGGGCGTTTCTGAATGCAGCGATATGTGTATATGGGTTTTTTTTAACCCTTTAATTTTCAATGGGCCGAATGGTGGATGATTTGAACTTATATTTTGTTTTTTTTATTTTTTTTTTTTTAAAAAATTAACTTTTTTTTAAAATTTTACCAGGTCCCTTAGTGGACTATAATGATCAGCAGTCTAATCGCTCTTCCATTTCTCCAGATCACAGCTACACAGCTGAGATCTTGAGAAAAGCTGCTTTACTCTCATACACGACAGTCTGCCGGCAGTGAGAGAAAGTGACTCATGATAGCTACAGGAGTCATCACATGACCCTGTGCTACCATGGCAACCACCGGAAGTCACATGATCACGTCACGTAACGTCGGATGGAGCTGGGTAAGTTATGCTAATGTCATCGCGCTGTTACATCTCGCTGTCAGATTTTGGCAGCGAGATGTAAGGGGTTAATAGGCACAGGTGGAACGCAATTCCACTCGCGCCTGGCAGTCGCACATGTCGGCTGTTGAAGTCAGCTGATATGTGCACGGATCGCCTACGGGGATTAACCTCACACGATCCATGAAATACCCAGTACGTCATGTGTCGTGAAGAGGTTAAGGCTGTCAGGATGATAGTCTCTCAGGGATAGATTTTTAAGTGATATGGATTTTAAAGGCTCAAATGGGGGCTTTGTCCATGGCTGACTGCACGAACTCAAGGTCCCATGGGGGTAAAGCTATACTGTGCTGGGTTGTGGCTCTAGAACATGCCCCAGAAAACCGGGAAAACCAGCGATCTCCTGCTAGGTCATAGATGTAGCAGGCAGTCAAGGAAAACACCTGAACATTTAGGCTATGTGCGCACAGTGCGTTTTTCGCGGCGTTTTTGCGCATTTTTCGGGTGCGTTTTTGGCCTTAAAACTGCATGACTTTGCTTCCCCAGCAAAGTCTATGAGTTTTCATTTTTGCTGTCCGCACACAACTGTTTTCTTAAGCTGCGTTTTTGAGCTTGAAAAAAAAATGGACATGTCAATTCTTTCCTGCGTTTTTCTGCGTTTTCCACCCATGCATTGGAAAAACGCAGCAAAACGCAGAGATCAAAATCGCAGCAAAACGCAGCCAAAAACGCACCAAATCGCGGTAAAAACGCATGCGTTTTTGATGCGTTTTTTCGACGCAGGTGCGTTTTTGTGCGTTTTTAGCGGCCAAAAACGCACAAAAATGCAGCGTCAAAAAAACGCACACACCGTGCCCTAAACCTTTCTTGATGGAACTCTAGGATGACCGCAACTGGCACTGGGCCATCTGGACTTGCCCCTGTGGACGATAAAGATTCCATCAAGGTTCTGTCGTAGATCTCTGTCATAACTGCTTTTCTGCACTGCATAAGGCTAGTTAGTAGACCAGGAGAGAATTCCTAGCTTTTTAAAAACGACCTTCCAGTTTCCACGCCGTCAGATTTTAACCTGCTTGTCAGAGGGTGGAGAGCTGGGCTTTGGGAGAGAAGGTCTGGCAGTTCAGGCAGAAACCATGGCCTGATTATTGACATTTGATTTAGCCAATAAAACCACGGTCTCTTTGGCCAAAAAGGGGCTATCAAGATTAATGTTGCCCTTCCCCCCGGACTTTCCTTAGAACTGCTGGAATCAGTGCATTAAGAGGGAAGGCGTGAGCGAGGCCGAAGTTCCATTTGATAAATAGAGCATCCACCGCGTGAGGTTGACTCCTAGGATTTAGAGAACAGAACCGGTGGACCCTCCTGTTTGTTATGCTCATGAAGAGAACTTTCTACGGGACACCCCGTATTTCTCCTATATGATCAAAAATGGACTGTTTCAACATCCATTCACGTACCCTCATCCTGCTGTGACTGGGAAGTCTGCTGTACAGGGACTTCAGATTACCCTCTGCTAGATGTAAAGTCATGATTGCTATCTCCAGTAGTGATCTGGAAAAAGTACCCCTTTGCTGAACCAGGTATGCTCCTGCTGACTGATTGCTTGAGAGGGCTTTCACATGATGACTAGTCCGAGAGGGTAGGAACAGACCTACTGCTTTTTCTACTGTGAGCAATTCCCTAGTATTTGAGGAAACACAAGCTTCTCTTCCAGAACACACTCCCTGGAGCAGACGACCCTGCAGGTGAGCCCCACAACCCTGTAGACCTGCGTCAGTGGTAAGTACCTTGGACAACTGGTTCATCCAAGGCATGCCGTTACTTAAGTACTCCAGAATCCTCCACCAATGCAGGGATGTGACTGATGGGCTGGAGTATAATGTTCTCATCCAGCTGACATTCGAGAATAGTCTGATTTCCCAGGCTGTCCCACTGAAGGACTCTGGTATGTGCCTGAGTCCAAAGAACTGCCAGGATGGTGAACGTAAGAGAGCCAAGCCGGGACATGGCTCCTCTGAGAGACAATCCTGGGGGTTTTGTCGCTCATTCCACTTAGACCAGGAGATTCTCCAGTTTGGATTCTGGAAGGCGACACACTTGAGTATCTAAATCCAAAGTGAACCCCAGAAAAATCTGAACGTACTTGGAGATAACCTCGATTTTTCAAGGTTTATAAGCCATCCCAATCCCATCAGGAAAGAGTACACCTGTTGTAAAGGGCTGGCACAATGTTGGGCAGACCTGTTGATGACCAGGAAGTCATCCAGATAATGATTGAAGAGGACTTCCTTTTATTTTAGATGAGCTGTTACCTCCGATAGTATTTTCGTAAGACTGGGCGCTACTGCCAGCCAACCGGGAGGGGCCTGTATTAGAAATGCCTGATCTTCCCTTCCATGTACAGAGCTACTCTGAGGAACTTTTGACACTGGATGCCTATAGGGACATGGTAATACGCGTCCCTCAGATCTACTACTGTCATGTGACAATATGGAAATAGATATTTCACTGTGGATCCAATTGACTTCATCTTGAAGCTCTCTATGTGCAGATGACTGTTGAGGGCTTTCAGGTTTATTATTGTCATACATGAGTCGTCAAAATTTTTCACCAACAAAAGGGGTGGAATAGAACACCCCTTCCTCTTGTCGGGGAACATCCAATAGAACCGCCTTTTGCCACAGGTTTCATATTTCTAAGGCAAGCTGTTTCCTTAAGGCCCCGTCACACTAAGCAACATCGCTAGCAACATCGCTGCTAACGAACAACTTTTGTGACGTTGCTAGCGATGTTGCTGTGTGTGACATCCAGCAACAACCTGGCCCCTGCTGTGAGGTCGTTGGTTGTTGCTGAATGTCCTGGGCCATTTTTTAGTTGTTGCTGTCCTGCTGTGAAGCACAGATCGCTGTGTGTGACAGCGAGACAGCAACAACTAAATGTGCAGGCAGCAGGAGCCGGCTTCTGCAGAGGCTGGTAACCAATGTAAACATCGGGTAACCAAGAAGCCCTGTCCTTGGTTACCCGATATTTACCTTTGATACCAGCCTCCCCCGCTCTCACTGCCTGTGCTGCCGGCTCCTGCTCTGTGCACATGTAGCTAGCTGCAGGACACATCGGGTTAATTAACCTGATGTGTGCTGTAAGTAGGAGAGCAGGGAGCCAGCGCTAAGCATTGTGCACTGCTCCCTGCTCTGTGCACATTTAGCTGCAGCACACATCAGGTAATTAACCCCATGTGTGCTGTAGCTAGGAGAGCAAGGAGCCAGCGCTCAGTGTGCGCTGCTCCCTGCTCTCTGCACGTGTGGCTGGACACTGGTTGCTGGTGAGCTCACCAGCAACTCGTGTAGCCACGCTCCAGCGATCCCTGCCAGGTCAGGTTGCTGGTGGGATCGCTGGAGCGTCGCAGTGTGACAGCTCACCAGCAACCTCCTAGCAACTTACCAGCGATCCCTATCGTTGTTGGGATCGCTGGTAAGTTGCTTAGTGTGACGGTACCTTTAGTGAAGCTCTTGGAGGTGTGACTACAAAATTCTGAGGAGGGAACCTTTGGAACAGTAGTTTGACACCAGATCTCAAAAGGCCTAGAATTCACTGCTTGAGAATGTCCTCTCCCAGGATGGAAGGAAATGAGACAGTCTCCCCCCCGACTTGGGGGAACAAGTCATAGGTAGGATCTTTTACTATCTTTAGAGGGTCCCTGAAACATGAAACCCTTCCCATGCCTTTTTCCGGTCCGACCAACTACTTTGATACCTGGTTGGGGCCCGTCGACCAAATCTTTTCAAAAAGGACTTTCTGAAGGTAGGAAAGGATGGGTTTGGAAATCCCTTTTTGTTTTCGCCCACTTTCTCTAATATATCAACCAAAGCTGGGCTAAATAAGTGTTTCCCCTGGCCAACACTTCAGCCAAACTTCTGGCTGCATTTGATAGGGCTGCTGATTTAACCATTAGCTTGGTTGAGTCCATAGATGCATCCGCAATGAAGCATGCTGCTCCACGTAATAAGGGGAGAGATGAGAAGATACTCTCTTTTGGAGCTTTATCCCTTAGCTGATCGTCGAGTTGTTTAATCCGCACTGACAGACACTTTGCCGTGCAGGTAGTTGTAATGGCTAGTCTCAAAACCCCAGCTGAGGACTCCCAGGCACTCTTGAGGAAGTGGAGAGCTTCAACGTCTAGAGGGTCCTTCAAAAGTCTCCATATCCTCAAAAAGGACAGAAAACCTGTACTTTAATTGGAAAGCACAGTTGCTTATTTTTGTTCTAGGGCCCCAAATAAAACATCCTGGTGGGCTTTCCTTCAGAAATGACCATCGTGGACCCGACCTTATCTTGCCCGTATCCTCTATAGGGAAATACTGTTACCTGCGACACCATCACAAGTTGTGGAAAAGAAAAATCCGAGGATGTACACTCCTCCTTGGATTTGTCTGACTCCTCCGAGACAGGGGCAGACTGCTTGGACCTTTAAGTCCATCCTCTCCTCCATCCGTCAGGGACTTCAGGGAACTTTGGATCTCTGCCCTAATTATTACTCTTAAGTCTTGAGGCAAACCAGGGGGTCCTCTCGTATGCTGACTGTTTTATACATCCTTGGCTAAGTCTTCTAACCAGCTATCAGGTACCTCCTGTCTACACAAAGTACACCCTTTTTCGGATAGGTCATTTTCAAGGTTTTTCCTGATTCTTAGAAAAGACAAGAAAAAAAACAAAATAATCTCTCTTTGCAAAGTGAGCTTGCACGAAGGTCATTTACCACTCTGATGTAAAGAGATGGCACCGGATCAAGAAGAAGAATCATGTCACCTGAGAAGATGTCCTCTGGAGGCTTCTCATTCGCCAGGTCTGCTGAAGCTGCGGCTCTGTTGCCCAACAATTCTGTGGTGGCTGGTGGATCTTCCCCTGCTGCCACTTCTGATATTTAGGGATGGCCTGTAGTACAGGCAAAAGCTGCTGCTGTCATCCATCCTGCTGGAGGGGTCAGACTGGAGCTTACCGCTACTCTTACTATCTAACTGCCATCCTGGGAGTGCTCAACAGTCCGCTCCAGTATGCCTCCCCTGACTTCCGGGTTGAAACGTCACCAGCATGCAGCATCATCAGGGCACGCCATTCAGGACGCTACCCGTGATGGTGCTGCTGCACATGCTCGCGCACAACAGCAGTCCCCGGGGACTTACTGTGGCACTTCCAGGACACCTGCGCCGGCTGCAGCAGGGTCCATGCCGTACCTGACTCGACCGACCAGGGCCAGATAAATCTCCCGCCGGGGACGCTCAAGGTTCAAAGCTGTCTAGAACTCACCTGGTTCTGACTGCATGCGGTGGCTGTGATTCGCAATATGTCCTTGCTACACTGCTCCATCCTGCAAGCCCTCTCAATGGCCACAGCATGACTCCTGTCAGCAGGCCATAGGACAGAGTCGCTGCACAGATATAGCCGCAGGGGGCTGCTGTGGCGTGTGACTAGGGGTGAGTAGGATGGTGCTGCTATCCACGGACTGCACCCTCAGCCTCCCTGCAAGCTGCGGCAGGACCCATGATGCTGCCCTCCGACCGGCTGCAGGGTGACGCTGTTGCATACAGATACAGCCGCCATGGGCCTGCTGTGGCGATCCATCAGCACCTCTGCCGGCTGCAACAGGACCCGTGTCGCTGCTAGAACCGATCGGCCAGGGCTGGGTTACTTTGAAGGCTTCGGCCCCTAAGGAATATCTGGAACCCCCTATCCTGGCGGTTCCATGTTCAAGTACAGGAAACCAACTGATGCGGGGAGAGGTTTCCCTTTTATCCTGTAGGTTTCCTGTCCTTGAAGGGCAGGTCCCCTGTCTCATTGTGCTGTCATGGGTGCTTGAAAAACACTGGGATCAGATTAAGCATTACAAAAGGTGTTACCATGTAAAGTGACAGATGTCAGATTGGAGAAATGGGGTTTGGATAGGAGCAGAAAACTGGCTGCAGTGGAAAGCCATGAAATAAGAGCGGCTTTGGTACTAACTACTATAGAGAAAACTATGACTATAGACAATAACACCGCTACTAAAATGACCGCCCTCCACCCCGACAGCCTTCACCGTCAGTGATTTAGTAACTAGAGGTGACACATCTGGAGTAATTACAGTATGTGGCTCGGGGGCTCTCGGCAATCCAAACTATTGTAGGGGCCAATATCTGTCAGAGGAGTTTGTTCAACAAATATCAGACATTTATTTTCTGCTTCTCGGACTTAACAATAGACGGCTCTAGTACAAGTTCTTATATAATGGACATTTGTAGAATTCAAAGAAAATATCTTTCAGGCTCTTGAAGATAAAAATATCAAAACTTATTAATGGCGAACAAATATAAAATAAATGATGTTACAGAGCAAGCTTTCCAGACTATTTAGGTCTCTTCATCAACTACAAGATTATTATTTTGTTTCTCCCACTGAGAGCAATCAATCTTTATTCACTTGGTGAACACGGCACCAAACTAAGAATCTAGGAGGTCACCAGCATCATTACCCTCCGCTTTCTCTTAGGGGTCCACCATACAGATTAGATTCTTCTTCCCATGATTTTCTAAGTTGTCTGCACATTCTACGTACGCGGTCATTTGGCTTTACAGATTAGAGATCTGGGCAGCTCAAGGTTAACTTCTTCTAATTTCAGGGGATAGGGTGGATCCTACCTGTTAAGGGTGCTTTACACGAGATGAACTATCGTGCAATGCATCGTCTGGGTCACGGATTTCGTGATGCACATCCGTAATCGTACACGACGTCATCTCGTTTAACACCTCTGAGCGACACAGTATCGCTCACAAATCGTGAGTCGTGTACGTGTCGCTCAGTTCCATAATATCGTTTATTTTCAATGGCGCTGATTGTTCATCGTACCCGAGGTAGCACACATCGCAGTGTGTGACACCCCGGGAACGATGAACACATCTTACCTGCGTCACGCGGCTCCCACCGGCAATGCAGAAGGAAGGAGGTGGGCAGGATGTTAACGTCCCGCTCATTTCTGCCCCTCCACTTCTATTGGCCGGCGGCTGGGTGACGTCGCTGTGACGCCGAACGTCCCTCCCCCTTCAGGAAGAGGATGTTCGCCGCCCACACCGACGTCGCCCAGGAAGTGAGTATGTGTGACGGGGGGTTACCAACTTTGTGCGCCACGGGCAACGATTTGCCCGCGACGCACAAATGACTGGGGCGGGTACGATCGATCGTGAAATCGCACGATCGGTCGACCAGTGTAAAGCAGGCATAAGATCCGGCTGATACAGATCTCACTCCAACAGAAGTGCGTCCAATACCCAAAATAATGAGGACAGTTTTGGGTGGGGGAGCATGTGGTGGTCTAGCAGCAGAATGGTGACCATTTGATAGGGCCGTACTACAACCCTGATAAAGCAGCCACAGCCGGTGACTGAGAAGAATCTGTGACTTCTCTGCATTTAGTAGTCACTACTCACCTGGGCGGTTATCTGTAGGAATCTCCTCTTTACTCCGCTCATCACCCCTCACATATGTCTCTGTAGTATTAATATGGGTCAGATCTTCCCCCTGAAACAAATAATGTAAAAGTCACAGACAGATGGAGAAGTCACATCTATGATCAGCTCTAATCCTGCCATCTCTACCGCTCTCATTACACAAGTATAACACATATAATACTGGAGGATAAAACAAGACTGAGCACAAGACCTTCACAGCCGTCTACACATCATAGGGAGATTTCATGGCACCTTCTCTCCATCTACCTGATCATCCTGAGGAACATCGGGATCTTCTTGTTTACAGTCCTGTGGGAGAAGAGGACGGGGACATCTTTCTGGTGTTGTCCTCTTACTGGATAGAACTGGAGGAGACACATACAGGGACTGAATTCATTCCTTACATACAGATAATTATAGGCCGTGTGTATTTAGTCCTGTCTATTACCTATTGATGTGAGAAGCAGGGGAACCTCCATCATGACGTCCTTGTACAGATCTTTGTGTCCTTCTAAATACTCCCACTCCTCCATGGAGAAATAGACGGTGACGTCCTGACACCTTATAGGAACCTGACACATACAATGATACCGTCACCCCCGATCCCTTCATAGCGTTACTGTATAATGTCCAAGCATTCCCAGCAGTGTCACCTCTCCAGTCAGCAGCTCAATCATCTTGTAGGTGAGTTCTAGGATCTTCTGGTCATTGATGACCTCATGTATCGGGGGGTGAGGTGGAGGCCCCGTGATTGGGCTCAGGGGTCTTCCCCATCCCTCATACACAGGGGCCTGACAGCAGTCACTAGAGGTCTTCTTCACTACTGTGTAATCCTGGTTATGGAGAGACACAGTAATAAATCTCACTCCAGACATTTCCAGAGTCCTCACCTCTCCAGTTCTGTCCATCTGTTATTCCCATAGATAAGAATGATGTAATGTGACGTCATCAGAATCTCTCACCTCTCCAGTAAGCCGGAAGAGGATCTCTAGGGTGAGGTGTAATATCCTCTCCGCCATCTTGTCCATGTCCATATCCATCCTTGATGGGTCAATCAGGAGAATTCTCTTATATAGAGGATCTCCACTGAGATGATCCGATATTGTAGGGACCTGAATGGGTAGAAGATGATGATGTAACATCATACAAATCAAAAAGGTCCATGGAGCCTCTGTTAGGAGTCTCAACACCAGCCAGATATCCCTCCGGGAAGGGCCCAGCCAAGGGGTGACTCTTTTTAGGAGACCACCATAACCACCATATTAAGTGGCCCTTATAGTCAATATCCAACTTTTTGACAAGTTTAAAGATATGACAAGGGAGATTCCAAGGCCAGGTATCCATCCACAGACAGCTGTTTCGGGGTATTGCCCCTCATCAGTGTGGAGTAGGATTCTGGCTGGGTGGGAGCAATGCCTAGTAGACCAACAAAACAAAACAATCACTGATCTCGGGGAGACCAGCCAGAGAAAACACTGCCGGCAGCCAGCGAGGGCGCTCAAGACTGTGAAATCCTAGGTGCATTGCTTCCCAGGTGATTGTTTTGTCTTGTGAGAGTGAGAGCCGAGGGTCGGAAAGCCAGGAGGTATCGTCAGGAGCCGGAGGGGAGCAGAGTCCTAGTCAGATAGCAAGCCGGGGTCGTAAACCAAGAGGACAAGTAAGTATAGAGGGAGTGGAGATGGGATAACAAAGCAGAGACCGGGTTAGGGAGACAAGACTGGAAGTATGGAGGTCAGATGTAACATCATAAAGAATCCTGTACAGTAATATAATTACTGGAGACTTTATATCCGATCACTGGCCGCAGAAATAACGCTAACATGTTGAAGACAATTCATGGTTTTGGGGCTGTAGGAACCGAAATAAAGATTCTTGATCCAATAATATTAAGAGGCGGCTTTTACTCCACATATATGGCACGAGACCATTTTATAAGTATTCGCCTGTTGGAGAATTTTTTTTTTTTAATGTTTGCCATGGTTTGCGGGGTTTTACTGTAGAAAAATGACACTGAAAAAGACGTGGGTGTGTGGGTGGAAAAGAAAATCAACCAGGGCCAGGAAGCTGCTGCCAAGGCAGATAAAATAATAGGATGCATTGAACGAGCCACAGATGATCCAGAAAAGAACAGTTTTGCCTCTATACAAGTCACTAGTGCGGCCACACTTACAATATTCTGCACAATTTCGGGCTCCAGTGAATGAGGGGGACATAACTGTACTAGAGCGGTATGGAACTGAATGATCCAAACCTGGGTTTTCCAAGCAAATTTGTGGGCTCACCAATGAGCAGTGAAGCACATCTGTGATCCTCCAGCTGAAAATGTGGATCCTAGGCTGATGTCCTGCAGAATGAATGTGGTGACAGGAGAAAAGCCCTTTTTATACCCTCAATTCTCATTTCAGAGTATTGTATCCTACAGGATTGGTGGGAGATGGCTGTTCTCTCATTGATTCAGTTCAATCTGACTGCATAATATTCCTCTAATTGACATAGTCAAAGAGGCTGAGGCAATCCATATTTCACAGGCAATAGGGCTCTGGTCATTCTGAGATGAAACAATGGCTAACTTCTCTTACTTTGCTAATCAAAGGCACAATATGTCTGGCCTATTTAAGAACAGTTCACCCCTCACACAAATCTCCAGATGCTGAGTTGTCACATATAGCCGAACTGCAAAATGACAAAGAGATGGCCGTCCACCTAAACCAACATCCCAAGCAAGGAGAGCACTAATTATGGAGAAGCAGCCAAGAGGTCTATGGTCAGTGGAAAGGCAGGAGAGATCCAGAGCTCAGGAGGAAAATCTGTCCATAGGACAACTATAAAGGCCACTTTACACACAGAGATAAATATGTGGCAGATCTGTGGTTGCAGTCAAATTGTGGACAATCAGTGCCAGGTTTGTGGCTGTGTACAAATGGAACAATATGTCCATGATTTCACTGCAACCACAGATCTATCAAAGATTTATCTCTGTATGTAAAGTGGCCTTTAGTCATAAACTCCACAAATTTGGCCTTTATAGAATAATGGATATTTTTAAAAGCAAAAGAATAAGAAATGAAAATTGCTTCACAGACATCTTCATCCAATTTACCTGAGATAGAGCTGTTTTATGAAGTAGAAGGGACAAAAATGTCACTTCTAGATTTGCACAGCTGGTAGACACATCCTCCAAGAGACTGGCAGCAGCAATTGCAGTGAAAGGTTTGTCCTGCAAAGGATTCACTCAGGGGTCTGAATACTAATGCACATCAAAATTTTCAGAGTTAAATTTCTTAACATATTTAGAAATTCATGTATAATTTTCTTTATACTTCACAAATGTTTGCTACTTTGTGTTGTTATCACATAAAACCCCAATAAAATCCATTTTTTGTGGCTGTAATGTGAAAAATGTGGAAAAGTTCACCGGGTATGAATAGTTTTTCTTGCACCATTTTGAAGAATTTGAATCAAAAAAATAATAAAGGGAAGACAAAAAAAATTGACTTAGAAAACACCACAATTGATTAGATGGATGTGAGTTTTGTGGGGCGGAGCCCGTTATACCGGCAGACGGGATGTGACCGGAGGCAGAAATATTCACAGAAGGGAAAGATTTTACACTTTCTAGATAAATCCTCTCTTCTCGGGATGTAACGGCCTCTAATGCCGGGATCACACGACCGGATAACAAATCATCACAGCTTCATCCAGAAAACTAGGACAAGTCTTTTCTTATTTGTCATCCATATACAGTCTGGTATTTACAGCCGCTATTAATAATTTACAAGACCATTTACAGCTTCCTCCATTACAGAACTGCAATGTACCCGTAACACAATGTCTGCTGTATGGTGGAGCTGGTGGGAATCTGAGGGTTTGTGCAGACACAGACCTGAATGGACGAGTCTCCTCCGATTTACAGAAGACACTAGAGGATGCTGGGATTATTCTCACACGCAGATTCTGTCAGTGAGAAAGAAGAATCCCCATCTGCACTGCTACATCCAATAACAATGGTCTGAGGGCGAGACGTTGTGTTATTTTATGGACAGCACTGAAAATACAGTAGTGTGTACGAGGACTAAGGCTAAGTTCACACTTCCGTTGTTTTGCATCAGTCCCAATCCGTAGCCTTGAGGAATTACGGTATCCTGCAAAATATTTTGCAGGAATCCTGTTTTTCCCCATAGGCTTCTATTAGTGACGGATTGTGACTGATGATGCTGCATCGCGGTCAGTCGTTTTTTAACTGACCGCCGGGCGGGAGCAACGCAGCCTGCAACGTTTTTTGAGCAGCGCGATCCGTAGGATTTCGCTGCGCATGCACTCTCTGGCTCCCCGCCCCCGTAACCAGGATAAACATCGGGTAACCAAGCAATGCGCTTTGGTTAGTTACCCGATATTTACAGTGATTACGGGGGCGGGGAGCCAGCGCTAAGCTGGTATCCAAGATAAATATTGGGTAACCAAGCAAAAAGTTCTTTGCTTTTAGTTACCCGATATTTACCCTGGATACAGTGTGCAAGGAGGCCGACACTTCACCACTCGGCTCCGCCCCCTCCCGCACTCCGCATGTGTACACACACTCACACACACACTCACTCACTTGTCCCCAGCCCTGCAGTCCCCACGGCACTGACGTCCTCAGCTCCATGGCCCCGCTCGGCTCCGCCCCCTCGCGCTCCGCCCCCTCCCGCACTCCGCATGTACACACGCATGTAGACACACACACACATACATACACACACACTCACTCACCTGTCCCCAGCCATGCAGACCGCGGCACTGACGTCCTCAGCTCCGCCCCCCAAACTCCACCCCCGCACACAACGGAGTCCGACAAAGAAATTCTTTTCTTTGTCACCGTTGTCATCCGTTGTACAACGCATCAGTCACATGCGTCAAGCAACGCATGTGACTGATGCAGAACAATGGAAGTGTGAACTTAGCCTAAAACGAATCATCAAAGCTCTTATCTCTCCTAATCCTGCCATCTCCACCACTCTCATTACACAAGTATAACACATATAATACTGGAGGATAAAACAAGACTGAGCACAAGACCTTCACAGCCGTCTACACATCATAGGAGATTCCATGGCACTGTCTCTCCATCTACCTGATGATCCTGAGGAACATCGGCATCTTCTTGGTTACAGTCCTGTGGGAGAAGAGGACGGGGACATCTCTCTGGTGTTGTCCTCTTACTGGATAGAACTGGAGGAGACACATACAGGGACTGAATACATTCCTTACATACAGATAATTATAGGCCGTGTGTATTTAGTCCTGTCTATTACCTGGTGATGTGAGGGGCTGGGGAACCTCCATCATGACGTCCTTGTACAGATCTTTGTGTCCTTCTAAATACTCCCACTCCTCCATGGAGAAATAGACGGTGATGTCCTGACACCTCATAGAAACCTGACACATACAATGATAACGTCACCCCCGATCCCTTCATAGCTGTATAATACCCCAGCATTCCCAGCAGTGTCACCTCTCCAGTCAGCAGCTCAATCATCTTGTAGGTGAGTTCTAGGATCTTCTGGTCATTGATGTCCTCATGTATTGGGGGGTGAGGTGGAGGCCCCGTGATTAGGCTCAGGGGTCTTCCCCATCCCTCAGACACAGGGGCCTGACAGCGCTCACTAGAGGTCTTCTTCACTACTGTGTAATCCTGGTTATGGAGAGACACAGTAATAAATCTCACTCCAGACATTTCCAGAGTCCTCACCTCTCCAGTTCTGTCCATCTGTTATTCCCATAGATAAGAATGATGTAATGTGACGTCACCAGAATCTCTCACCTCTCCAGTAAGCCGGAAGAGGATCTCTAGGGTGAGGTGTAATATCCTCTCCGCCATCTTGTCCCTGTCCATATCCATCCTTCACGGGGCAATCAGGAGAATTTTCTTCTATAGAAGATCTCCACTGAGAGGATCCGATATTATAAGGACCTGAATGGGAAGGAGATGAGCCAATATGTAAAATTAATGGAGATAAGGGAGGTGAGATATAATTTGGGTACTAAAAAATAATCAACAAGAAATGTGCTATGTAAACAGTACAACTGTAAAAGTTCTCTGAACGGAAAAATAAAAGAGTAATTGCTCCTGGAATAAGAGTAGGAAAATACAAAAGAGCAAAAACAAATAATTTCCCAGTTTTTCGGTTAAGAACAGGGCAATGGAATTAGGATTCGATGTATTCTTGTTTTTAACAGAAGACGAGGGGCGCACACATGTCGTACGGATCTGTGCACTCGCTGACGCACAGTTTACCACCCATTTCTTGTATAAAGGCAGCAAAATGGGAAAATTAACCCCATTATAAAATGTGCCCACATTATATTTCACTCCTAAACTGCAAAAATTATGACAAAATCTTTTTTTAGATATTCTAAACTGGTTTCAGAGCTCGTAGACTTTAACCCCTTAATGACTGCGGGCAGTAAAATTATGTCCTAGCGGTCATAGTGTTAATCCCCTCCCGCTGCTGCCGGCAAGCAATAAAGAAATAAAGTGTATACCGCCCCCCAGCATCGCAAATTTTCAGTGGTTTCAGCTACCGGGGGTAGCTTAGACACTGGAGATCACGATTCGGCCTGAAAAAAAATGATTTATCTCTCATCTGGCATAATCAGTCATGTCAGATGGGAGATAAGTTGCCTCCCCTGGTCCCCTGATGTGGCCAAAGTGCCCCCCCAGTCCCACGCCCCACCCGATCATCTAAAATGGCTGGCAAGCATGCTGCGCTCATCTTCCTCCTCTGAGTTCTGTCGTATCTGACTTGTCAGATGCGACATCAAAGTTCTCTCCAGGTCCAGCCAGGTCACCCCGTCAATCCCTGGTCTCCCGTTGCCTCCTGCAGTGACGATCCCACATGATCCCTCCTGTTCCTTCTCAGAAGATGCTGGCCACATGTGCAGAGTAGCTCTCAGATGGCTCCTTGCTAGTAGTGACACTGAGCTTACTGCAGCAGCACACACTGCCATGCTGTGGACCCGGGGAGTGTGAGTGCAGCATCACTGTATTCACAGTCCTTACATGGAGGGTCTGCACCTCCAGAAAATGGGGGATACATTCTCTGAGCATGCCCCCCCTATTCTGGAAGGTCCATAGTCATCGTAGGACCTCCAAAATGGATTACGGCGGACCAGATTTTTTCTTTTCAATAAATTGGTGAAAGAGGGAATGTGTTGGCGAGTGTTTTTTCAAATATTTTTTTTTTTTGTATTTTTTTTATTACTGACTGGGTTAGTGATGTCGGGTATCTGATAGACGCCGTAAACCCTAACCCCAACAACCCCATTTATTACCCCATTTGCCACCGCACCAGGGCAATGGAAGAGCCGGAGCGAAGCGCCAGGATTAGCGCATCTAATGGATGCGCCACTTTTGGGCAGCTGTGGCCTGCTATTTTTAGGCTGGGAAGGGCCAAATAACCATCATTCTTTCCACCCTGAGAATACAAGACCACAGCTATCCACTTTACCTCGGCTGGAAATCCAATTTTGGGGGAAACCCACTTTTTTTTTAATTACTTATAAATTTAAAAAAAAACAGCATGGGGACATCTTCATCTTGGAATACCAGCCAAGGTGAAGCTGCCAGCTGTGGTCTGCAGCCGTTTGCTTTACCATAGTTCGGGGTTTTTTTTGTTTTTTTTTTTTAATTATTTAATTTATTTTTTTTTGGGCTAAATACAAGGTAAAACACCCTTTAGTGCCACATGAAAATTACTAAATGGTGCTAGCTTAGAATATGCAGGGGGGTTGGGACGTTATATATGTGTTTGACATCTATTTATCTAGCCATCTACCTATCCTAGCTTATTAGGCTGTGTGCCTATGATCAGGATTTGCTGTGGTTTGGACGCAGAGTGTTTTGACTGCGATGTTATGCAGTACAAGCGCAGTAGCGGAATGTTTAAAAATCTCTTGCCCACTGTGCTTCTTTTTTCTGCAGCATATACTGACCAGCGGTGCGGCTTCCTGAGACGCAGGATGTCAGTTTATGCCAGGGGTGGGGAACCTTTTTACTGCCGGGGGCCATCTGGAAAATTCTACCAACCTTCGGGGGCCGCACAAAATCATCAACTTGAAAATGACCCGGCTATAATTGGTCAAACAATTAATTAACTCACCCCTATAGTCCTACTGTGGCGGCCAGAGCTGATTCTCTTTGGTGCGCTGTGATGTTTGCGTCTCACAACTGGTTTTCCAGGTTTGTCTTTGTTTGGAGCGCAGATTGGTAAATCATATATATTACACAGGAGATACTGTACATACACACACCGCTCTGACACACTGCCCGTATACTGCACACAGCCTTGACACAGTTGTCATATTGTACACTACCCATGACACACACTGGCCATATATAGTACACATGCACAGGAGATACTGTATACTGCACACAGCACTCACATGCCGTATACAGCACACACACAGCTCACACACGCCGTATACACAGCACACACACAGCACACACGCCGTATACACAGCACACACACAGCTCACACATGCCACACACAGCACACACGCCGTATACACAGCGCATACACAGCACACACGCCGTATACACAGCACATACACAGCACACACGCCGTATACACAGCACACACACAGCTCACACACGCCGTATACACAGCACACACACAGCACACACGCCGTATACACAGCACACACACAGCTCACACATGCCACACACAGCACACACGCCGTATACACAGCGCATACACAGCACACACGCCGTATACACAGCACATACACAGCACAGCACACACGCCGTATACACAGCGCATACACAGCACACACGCCGTATACACAGCGCATACACAGCACACACGCTGTATACACAGCACATACACAGCACACACGCTGTATACACAGCACATACACAGCACACACGCTGTATACACAGCACATACACAGCGCAAACACGCTGTATACACAGCACACATGCCGTATACACAGCACACGCACATGTTGTATACATAACAGACGCTGGACACTTAAGTCACAAATACATTTGATATATGGTGGAATATATTAGATATAAACACACTTAGCGCAGATATAAGTACCTGCTGCTCAGTTGCCCTGTAAGATCAGGTGCAGCACAAGTGATGGATGCAGCAGCTCAGCTCAAGGGCTGGAGTGGCTTCATTCTCGTCTTTTCTCTCCAAGAAAAGACCTGCTAGCCATGAACAGCCGAGCACAGCATGGGAGTGTGAGAGGTAGAACGCACGGCACTATACAGCCTTCTATATCCCGTGCAGGCCCCTCCCCCATCACTCTGCAGGCCCCTCCCCCATCACTCTGAGTCTAGATGCAATCTCACAGGGAGCATGTAGGAGCAAGAGGGAGGAACTTAAGTCCCACCCCCAGTGCTGTCTGCCGGCAATAGACAAGATGAGCGGCTGCCCGAGCACCACAGCCACCGGGAATCTGCTCCAGTGCCCCGAGGGCCACAGAAAAGGTCATTGCGGGCCGCATACGGCCCGCGGGCCGGAGGTTCCCCACCCCTGGTTTATGCTGTGGAGATGACTGTGTTCTTCGCAGGGAGAATAAAGTCCACAGCAGCCTGAACCTGGATCGTGGGCACGGGCAGCTACATTCTCTTGTGGACAACACTTGAATCTCTGCAGAAGGGCTGACACTGCGCAGTGTCGCCGGATTGTGGGCACACAGCCTAAAAGTGAGACGTTTGGCACTACAGCAACATTTTTGTGAACTACCTGTAAAGTCAAAATGCTCACTGTAACCCTGAATAAAATTCTTGAGTGGTGTAGTGTCCAAAATGGGGTCACTTTTGGGGGGCTTCTGCTGTATAAGTACCTTAGGAGCCCTGCAAATGCGACATGGTGCCCGCCATTTATTTCAACTTTTCCAAAATTTACATGATGCTCCTTCTGTTCTGAGCCCTCCCGTTTGTCCAAACCAGAGGTTTTGGCCACATGTGGGGTATCAATGAGCTCATAAAAATGTGGTTAACAAACTGCGGGGTCCACTTTTTGGTGTTTCCTCTTGAAAAAGTGAGAAATTTGAGCTAAAGCAACATTTTTGTTAAAAAAATGAACATTTTCAATAAGACGACCTAAGGTTATCAAATTTTGTGAAGTACCTGTGGGTTCAAAATGCTCAATTATCCCTGGATAAAATTGATGAGGGGTCTAGTTTCCAAAATGGGATCACTTGTGGGGGAGCTTCACTGTTTAGGCACCTTAGGGGCTCTCTAAACACGACATGGCATTTGCTAATGATTCCAGCTAATTTTACAGTCAAATGGCGCTCCTTCCCTTCCAAGCCCTGCCGTGCGCCCAAACAGTTGATTTCCACCACATATGAGGTATCTGCGTACTCAGAAGAAACTGCACAATAAATTGTATGGTGTACTTTTTCCTGTTACTCTTGTGAATAAAAGCTATCTGGTTGAAGTAACAGTTTTGTGGTAAAAATGTATTTTTGTTATTTTTACGGCTCAACGTTCTAAAATTCTGTGTAGCCTCCGGGGGTTCCAGGTGCTCACCAAACATCTACAGAAATGCCCTGATGGGTCTAGTTTATAAAATGGGGTCACTTGTGGAGGTTTCTGCTGTTTAGGTAAAATTTCAAATTTTGAAAATTGCAAAATTTTCCAAATTTTCGCCAAATTTCCGAAATGTTCACAAATAAACGCAAAACATATCGGCCTAAATTTACCACTGACATGAAGTACAATATGTCATGAAAAAACAATGTCAGAATCGCCAGGATCCGTTGAAGCGTTCCAGAGTTATAACCTGTCAAAGTGACACTGGTCATAATTGCAAAAAATGGCCGGGTCTTTAAGGTGAAAACAGGCTGGGGGCTGAAGGGGTTAAAATCTGCTACTTACTTTTCCACCCTAGATCTGACTAGTGGGTATTGGCAAGTTCCTGTGGCAGAGGCTGATAAGGAGAAGACAGCGTTCACCATGCTGATGGGCCTCTGTGAGTTCAATTGTATGCCGTTTGGATTCTGCAACGCACCCGGTACTTTCCAGCGACTGATGGAGTGCTGCCTAGGACATAAGAACTTCGAAACTGTCCCCCTGTACCTGGATGATGTCATAGTCTACTTGAAGACCTATGAACAGCACCTACAAGACCTGGCAGAAGTGTGTGAAGCCTTATCCGGATACGGCATGAAAATCAAGCCATCCAAGTGTCACCTTCTAAAGCCAAGGGTACAGTACCTGGGACATGTCGTGAGCTCAGAAGGGGTAGCACCAGATCCTGTAAAAGTGACCGTTATAAGAGATTGGCCGAGACCCACCAGCGTGAAAGAGGTGAGGCAATTCCTGGGACTGGTGGGCTACTATAGAAGATTCATAAAAGGGTTCACGAAGTTAGCAGCTCCTCTACAAGACATCCTAGTAGGACAGTCAAAGAAGTCTGCAGCCCGGAATACTCCTTTCCAGTGGAGTGATGAAAGAGAAAAATCCTTTAAGAAGTTGAAGTGGGCACTGACAGGAGAAGAGATCTTGGCATATCCAGATTACCATCAACCCTTCATTCTGTACACGGATGCCAGCAACGTAGGACCGGGAGCAGTATTGTCTCAAAAGCAGGAAGGCAAAGAGAGAGTTATTGCCTTTGCAAGCAGGAAGCTCCGGCCTACAGAATGAAACCCTGAGAATTACAGCTCCTTCAAGCTAGAACTACTGGCAGTAGTTTGGGCTGTAACAGAGCGTTTCAAACACTACCTGGCAGCTGCAGAATTTACCATCTTTACTGACAACAATCCGTTGACCCACCTGGACTCGGCAAAATTAGGTGCGCTGGAACAGCAATGGATAGCCAGACTGTCAAACTACAACTTTGTCATCAAATACAGGGCAGGCCGCAAGAATGGGAATGAAGATGCCTTATCCCGGATGCCACACTCAGGGGACATGGAAGAGGAACCGGAGGGGCTGGAAGAAATTGAGCTGCCGGCCTTTCACTGTCCTAAAGTGGGACAGTATCAACCGTGTGTCTACCAAAAACAACAGCAGGCAAATCTCAACCCATTAGCACACCATGGATGGGCTGACACACAAGACAGCGATCCAGCTGTGAAGCTAGTGAAAGAACTGCTTACACAACAAGGTGCGTACTCTAATCAGAATGCCCCAGCTGAGACGCAACATCTCTGGAAGGAGAGAGGTAAATTGTTCCTGTACCAAGGGAAGCTCTGTAGAAGGTACACCAGTCCAAAAACACATGAGTTGGTCTGGCAGATCATTGTGCCCAAGAGAGACGTCAAGATGGTTCTGGAAGCTTACCACGACGGTGCTGGTCATTTTGGTTGGAAAAAGTTGGAAGTGCTCTTAAGAGAAAGATTCTACTGGGTTGGCATGAGGAAATCAATACAAGATTGGTGTAGAAAATGCGGCCCATGCAACTTCAGAAGAAAAGATCAACAGAACCAGAGAGCTCCACTCCAGTCCATAGTAACCAAGCAACCACTCGAGCTAGTCGCATTAGACGACGTCAAGTTGTCACCAAGCTGGTCCGGCTATGTCTATGCCTTAACCATCGTGGACCATTACTCACGCTTCTAGTGGTGGTACCCGTGAAAGACCTTACAGCTAAAGCAGCAGCTAAAGCATTCCAGACATACTTTTGCAGACCCCATGGTTACCCAGAACAAGTCCTTGCAGATCAAGGTCCAGCTTTTGAATCACAGATCTTCCAAGAATTCTGCAACATGTATGGCTGTAAAAAGATCCGCACAACAGCATACCATCCCCAAACAAATGGCTTATGCGAAAAGATGAACCATATTGTGATTGACCTGTTGAAGACCTTACCAGAGTCAGAAAGAAATCAATGGCCAGAGAAATTGCCCGACTTGGTGGACTTGTACAATCATGTCCCGGTTCTACAAACTGCACCCCCACTTACCTCATGCGTGCAAGGCCCGGTAAACTGCCAATTGATTTAGATATGGGAATTCTGAAGCCAGATGCAGAAGGTCAAGAATCCAATTGGGATACCCTACGTCAGCAGCAGTGTCGCCAAGTACAAGAGTGCGTAGAGAAAAGTTTCCAACAAGCTAGGGGAAGACAGGAGAGAACCTTTAACCAGCATGCTCTAGCAACCCCATTGCAACCTGGTGACCAAGTTCTCAAGTGGAAACGACGCACAAATTGGATAATCAGTGGGAAACCACCCCATATACAGTCTTACCATCAAGTATGGATAATCCCAAAGTGTGTCTCATCAGTAAGGATGAAGGAAGGACATCAGCTGTTGTGTCAAGAGATAAACTCAAACCGTGTCCTGAAACCCTGAAGACACCAGAAGTCAACTTACCCATATAGGTACAACCTGTCAAGAAGGAAGAAGATGTGTACCATACAGTCTTAGGAGATTTCCCAAAAATGTGGCCAAACTACTATGGCGCAGTAGTAGTCCTGATGATCGCCTTCCCTCAAGTGGTGGAAACAGAATCAGAACTCATACCACAAGAAGTCCCAAGACAAGAAGAACTGGAAGTTGAACCCATAGAGGAAGAACAGATTCCTGGTCCAAGTGGGCTTGCCAGTCCTGCAGTCAGTCCCCCATCCTCACAATTACCAGAAACACCAAATAGGTACACTTCCACTCACACCATTATGCTAAGTACACCCAGTACACCAGCAGTACGCAGGTCACAGCGTAGTACTCAGGGTCAGATACCAGCAAGATATAAGGACTAATGTGAAATTGCATATAAAATGTACATATGTTATAATGTTTATATGAGAAACCGTAACAGTTTAGTGTACAGAAAGGGTGAGAGAAGAGTGGTGTAAGGTGGCAGCACGGAGAGTTACAACTTGATCACATGGTTGGTGGCCCGAGGGCCGTGAGGCCTACTGCACTTACGACCAGAGTAGAGACACCTGTAAGAAGTGTTTGGTTATTTAAATGTTTATATAATTGCAACGTTAAGACCCATAAGTCCAGTACCTACAGAGACTATACTGTATTGAACACTTACATATTCTTGAACAATTTCTTCTTTATTAAATATGGAGCATACCTTCCACGGGACTGGTTGTGGTAAAGACTGAGTGTGTACCTTCATCAGCCCCTGAGGCAATAGACTAAGCCCTGGAGACACTGCTTTTTGAACATTTTGGACTCTTGTCGAACTTTTTGGGTTTTTTGTATTTTTCCTTTTGAGACTCTGTATATATACAATAGTTGATGATAACTTGTTTGTTTCTTTCACAGTCCCGAAGTACTGTTCTTCACTAAGGCGGAATGTGGCACCCCAGGATTGCCACAGTAACAACACAAAGGGTTAACTTGTAAGGGGTGGGCAGACCCCTTACAAGGAGGCGTCGTTTTCCCCTGAGAGTTGTTAATGCTGATGTTAATGAAAAATGTTTTTACTGTTTTAGTGGGTTCCCCTAGTGGCCGGGTGGGACGGCTGTCCCCATAGAAACAGGTCAGAGGAAAGGAGGAGCCGGCAGCAAAAAGGGGAGGGAGAAAAAGGGTTGTGAAGGAAAAAGTTAGAGCCAGGAGGCAGTTGAGTCCGAGACGGGAGAGAAGCAGAAGGGGCAGAGTGTGGAAGCTGGGTGGACAGGAAAGCGAAGGAAAAGAAGAGAAGAAGTGTCCTCAAGGGTGAAGCAGAATTGGTGTGGGTCCAGTCTGTGTTAGCCGGAGTGGGAGCCTAGGTGAAGTGGAGTAGCCGGGCACATCCCCACTAGAGGAGACGTCCAGAACAGGTTTTCCCCTAGCAGAGTTTGTGAAACCATCTGATTTTTGGCCTCTGTTATGAAGAAGTGTACAATAAACATGCCTTCTGGTTCAACCGACCTACGTCTGCAAAGTGTTTGTACATCTGACGGCGTTATCTGCACCACCACACTCTGCCCCACCAAACAATCTCCTGTCCCAAAAGTGACGGCGGAGCCGTGGGTAAGCCTGATAGAAAAAGGGGCCACGACTACAATCCCCGAGGCGCCCCTGGCACCCCGTTACATGTGGCGTAGTCGGCAGGATCCGGATTATTGGCGAAGGGTCCCGATTCCATGGTGGGAAGAACAAGTGGTGCCTAAGGCGTTGGACCGGGCACAAGATGGCGGCAAGATGGCCGCCGTCTTCACGAACACAGTGGGCGTGCGAAGAATTGGCGCCAAAAGAAAAGCCTGGGGCTGGCCGGTGAAGAAAAAGAAGTGCGGAGTGCGCCGCTCAAAGAGGGGAGGTGCTGGCCCCAGGATGTTGTTGAAGGCATGTGAAGATGGCGGCGTAACAGAAAAAAAGAAGAGTCGCCTATGCTGGGTCGATTTGATGTGTAAGACTGGGGGTGGAGTGTATACAAGAGCGGGAAAAGAAGGCCCACCTCCACCTTCCCCAGCATCTCCACCGTCCCTGGCGCCATTACGAGAAGAGCTACAAGAGACGCCAACTCCACTACTGACCTTAAGTGAGATGGAGACTCAGATGAAGCAGCGAGCTGCAGCGGGCACGCTGGTAGCAACCAGCCTGGGGAGAGGACGCCCGAAGCAGACTGCGGCCGCGGAAGGACTTACCCTTAACCTACCGGCTGTGCCAGGAGGACCGGAACGGCCCACAAAAGTAGCGTGGGTCACTACCTGGGATGCCGCAACCGGTGAGACCTTGACTGAAGTCCGGGCCACCTACAAGGCGCAGCTACAGCCGGGGGACAAAGTCCTGGGAACTCCACACCAGTGTCCGGAGGTGTTCCCGCCAGTCGAGGTGGGATCTCCAACCCACACAGCAGTTCCGGCCCCGGAAGAGCAACATGCCCGGGAGCTAGAAGAAGACGAGTGGGGATTCTTTTGGGAGCCGGTGAAGCCGACGCTCCTGACTCAGCGAAAGTCCCCACCGTCTGAACTCGATCCGGTGCAGGAAAGGTTACTGGCCGAGACCGTGGCCCGCGAGATGATGGCCGGTCCCCTTAGCGACGAGTTTGAACGGCAGTGCACCGTTGGCACCGTAGTCAAATTTAACCAGAAGGAGGGCTATGGATTCATTGAGGATGAAGAGACCGGTGACCATTTCTTCTACAACCGGGTTAACCTTGACAATGAGGGCTTACCACAACGCCTTCATACGCTGTACCCGGGAGAAAAGGTGAAGTTCCGGAGAGAAGTGGGATGCCGGGGCCTATTTGCCGTAGGAGTGACCCGGATGCCCACTGCACAAGAGGCCGCACAGTGGCAGCAAGAGATCGAATAGGAAGAGTGTCAGTACCGGAGACGTACACAACAGAGACCGGTGCTGGCTGAGATTTCCCGGCCGAGAAACACGCTGGCGGTATCGCCAGAAGTCATGACAGGACTGAGTGCTGACCCACAGAAGGGGACGCCGGCGGTGTTGGCAATTCACCAGAGTCTGGTCACACACACGGTGATCGTCGTGGGCAGTCCCCAGCCATCCCGTTCAGCGACCCCGTCACCCCCGTCGGGGGTTGAGGAAGCAAAACCGGAGGCAGAGGCGCCAGAACCACCCGTCAACTACGAACCATTCCGGAGGCTGCGCCGCTTGCCAGGTCAGTCACTTTCCGATTATGTGAGGGCTCAGCGGGCCGAATGGCAGCGCGCTTACCACCCCGAGTGACCCGTAATGACCGGGGATAATGGACCTGTTTGTGTTGAGTACCGGCGTTGTTAAAGAGCCGGAAAAGTTCCACAGTTTGCAACCATGTTTAAGCTACCGAGCCCGGAAGGAGCCTGATGCTGGACTGAGCCAGGGGCTCCCTCCGTGTTGTCAAAGAAGACTTTGTTGTTTATGATCCTGCCTTCAAAGACCGGGAGTGCTGTGAAAAGCCTCCGGGCAGAAGACCAGCAAAGACCGGGAGTGCCTGCTGAAGGCCTCCGGGCACACTATCTACCAAGACCGGGAGCTCCCAGGAGGGACTCCGGGCGCCAGACTTGTGCGCCCCTTGAGTGTGCCTTTATGTGAACATGTTTAGGGTTTTTAAAAAAGTGACTTTGCTGCTAAGTTTGTTTGTTACAGGTGCGGGCCTTGCCAGGAGGCTAAGGCAGAAAGAGGGGAGGAATGTAAGGGGTGGGCAGACCCCTTACAAGGAGGCGTCGTTTTCCCCTGAGAGTTGTTAATGCTGATGTTAATGAAAAATGTTTTTACTGTTTTAGTGGGTTCCCCTAGTGGCCGGGTGGGACGGCTGTCCCCATAGAAATAGGGCAGAGGAAAGGAGGAGCCGGCAGCAAAAAGGGGAGGGAGAAAAAGGGTTGTGAAGGAAAAAGTTAGAGCCAGGAGGCAGTTGAGTCCGGGACGGGAGAGAAGAAGCAGAAGGGGCAGAGTGTGGAAGCTGGGTGGACAGGAAAGCGAAGGAAAAGAAGAGAAGAAGTGTCCTCAAGGGTGAAGCAGTATTGGTGTGGGTCCAGTCTGTGTTAGCCGGAGTGGGAGCCTAGGTGAAGTGGAGTAGCCGGGCACATCCCCACTAGAGGAGACGTCCAGAACAGGGTTTCCCCTAGCAGAGTTTGTGAAACCATCTGATTTTTGGCCTCTGTTATGAAGAAGTGTACAATAAACATGCCTTCTGGTTCAACCGACCTACGTCTGCAAAGTGTTTGTACATCTGACGGCGTTATCTGCACCACCACACTCTGCCCCACCAAACAATCTCCTGTCCCAAAAGTGACGGCGGAGCCGGGGGTAAGCCTGATAGAAAAAGGGGCCACGACTACAATCCCCGAGGCGCCCCTGGCACCCCGTTACAAACTCCCCACACACAACACCAAGACCTCCAGGCCAGAAGGGGGAGACCAAGCTGCTTCCCTGTATATTCTGGTGTGGAGAGGAAGTGGTCAGTTTTCAGTTCAGTTTGTTTGGGCAGTCAGTGCAGAGAACTGAGGAGAAAGGATCTGCAGGTTGGAAGCTGGCTCTAGCTCACCTCAGGATCCGCTGACCAATTCCAGGCCTAAGCCGAGGGTCTGAGGAAAGGAGACAGATTAATCAGAGGAACATACCTGGGGGACAGAGTATTGCTGAACTCACCCCAGTGGAGTGCACAGAACGGATGCCGTATCCGAGGCTGAGCAGATTACACACAGCACAGCTAACACTGGAGAGTGAAGATTCCAGATCTTTCACCTGTACCACAGACACAGCAACATAGGAGAGTTCAAGAACATACAAGTAAGGACTCGAGTTGCCTGTCAGGTCGGTACCCGGGAGGAACAGGGCTGGCTGCCTAGTTTATACAGCGGCAGGGCCACACAAGCACAGTGCAGAAAAAGGGAGCCAAAACAGCCCGGCTGGGTGGGAGAAACCCTGAACCCTTCACAGTCTCCGTGGATAGTACTCTGCTGAATACCATCTTCAGTAAAGGACAAAGAAACTGCAAAACCGTGAGTTTGCTTGTTTATTGTGCTCGTGTCTTGCACTCCCCCATAGACTATCACACTGCCCCGGAGAGAAGGCTCTACCCGTGGGGAGCCGTCCCACCTCTAGCTGCCAGCCATCACCCCCGGAGGTTCTGCAGCAGCGGTGGTCATCTCTGATCACATTCCACGGGTGGCGTCACGTACATAACCCCCTTTTTATTGTGGAACCAGGGATCACAGACCAGGTCACGACACCATGATCCCCTTTCCAGAAGCGACCCCTTGGCCCGGTTCTGGGTATCCCCTTAACCCCTGGCAACACACAAAGATAGATGGGGAAAGACACAGACCTTGATAGAGACAGATGGGTAAAGAGACAGAGAAATAGAGAAACAGGGAAAGAGACAGATAGGAAAAGACACAGACAAAGAGTGTTACGGGGGGCTGTCTGATAAGAACCTAAAGGAGTATCAGACAGTCAGGGTCCACCGTGCAAAGACTCTGCTGCAGACTATGACAGCGTGCAATACCTCTGTTAACTCACAGAAGGATATATTAAGTAAGTAAAGCAATTCCTCCCTTACTTGGAGGATGTGTGGAATGATCTCTGTTAATAATCACAGAGACAAAGGCAATGTGTGCGAAATGGCACCTACCTAGGTCCGCTCTTCTAGTGGTGCAAAAGAGACGAACAGCAGCGTAAGCCGCACAAAGCTCCTACCTGCGTTCGCTCCACTAGTGTGCGAGGACACGAACCACTAGATATGGCACCTGCCTAGGTCCGCTCTTCTAGTAGTGCAAAAGAGACGAACAGCAGCGTAAGCCGCACAAAGCTCCTACCTCTGTTCGCTCCCCTAGTGTGCGAGGATACAAACAACTGCCAGACGCAGTATAAGGAACGTTACCCTAGCGGCAACGTCCACCTACGAGTCGAACCA
This sequence comes from Anomaloglossus baeobatrachus, assembly GCF_048569485.1. Taxonomy (NCBI): domain Eukaryota; kingdom Metazoa; phylum Chordata; class Amphibia; order Anura; family Aromobatidae; genus Anomaloglossus; species Anomaloglossus baeobatrachus. Next base: position 772,029 of record NW_027441787.1, on the reverse strand, counting down.
CAAGGCCCAGCCAGACCATGTGCCTCAGTCACCTGCCTATGTCCGCTCCCCTAAGAGGTAAGGATACGGACAGCAGCCGAAGCTGTAAGGTATAAGAACGCTACCCTGCCGGTAGCGCTCACCTAGCATAGACAGAGGAATGCCTAGAGGAACGCGCACAGAGCGTCTACTCTTATGCATGAACCAAGAGGACTGAGCGCCATGCGGCGTGTGTCAGGGTCTTATATAGACTCTGTGCCTCATCCAAGATGGAGGACACCAGAGCCAATCCGCTGCCAGAACGACAGGAGTGACGTCATGCTGGCCTATCACTGAGCAAGGCATCACAAGCACATGACCAGCGACCAATCGGCATAGAAGGTGTCAGAGACATGTGACCTCGTGTCAGCGATGATGTCACCCGCACATGTGCAATGGCTCCAAGATAGGACTTAGTCTCCAGCGCTCGCACATGTGCAGTAGCAAGAAATCTGGACATAGTCTCCAGCGCTCGCAGCAACCGTAACAGTACCTCCCCCTCAAGGACCCCCCTCCCGGCGACGCAGGTAATCGGCAACTAAGTCGGGAGCATGGACAGCCTCCTCAGGCTCCCAAGAGCGATGTTCCGGGCCGTAACCCTCCCAATCTATCAAGAAGAACCTGCGCCCTCTAACCATCCTAGAACCAACTATGGCTCGTACCTCATAGCTAGAGCGAGAGGAATCAGAGGCAGGAGAGTGCACTTCACGAGCGTGAGGTAAAATAGCCGGCTTTAGCAGTGAGACATGGAATTTGTCATGAATCCTAAGATGGACGGGTAACTTCAATTGGTAGACTACAGGATTTACCTGTCGAAGAACCTCATAAGGACCCAGGAAGCGAGGAGCAAATTTGACAGAGCTCACTCTAAGTCTCACGTGTTTTGCAGAGAGCCACACAAAGTCCCCTGGAGAAAAGACAGGAGCCGGGCGACGAAACCGATCGGACACCGTCTTCATACGGTCCTTAGCTGCTTGGATCGACTCTTGAGTCCGATCCCAAACCTCTCTGGCATTAGTTGCCCAGTCGGCCACAAGAGGAGGAGGTGCAGCAGCAGGAAACGGTACCGGTACCCTAGGGTGTTGCCCATTATTGAGTACGAACGGTGTCTGCCCAGTGGCCTCAGCCAGCGAATTGTTAAGGGCAAATTCTGCCCAGGGTAGGAGGGAGGACCAGTTATCGTGGTTCTCAGCAACAAAGTGTCAAAGGTATATAATCATAGATTGATTGGTACGCTCAACCAAACCATTGGTCTCCGGATGGTACGCCGAAGAGAGATTCAACTCAATTTGCAGAAGGCTACAAAGATCTCGCCAGAAACGGGAAGTAAATTGAGGGCCTCTATCACAAATGATACGATCTGGCATCCCGTGAAGCCTAAAGACATGCTTGAGGAATAGTTTGGCTAGTACCCTGGAAGATGGGATTCTCGATAACGCTACGAGATGAACCATCCGGGAGAAATGGTCCGTAATGACCCACACAAATCTATGTCCCTGTGAACATGGAAGATCACCCACAAAGTCCATGCCTACCACCTCCCATGGTCTATCTGGCACTGGTAAAGGATGCAAGAGCCCAGCTGGTCTCTGCCTTAATGGACGGTTGCGAGCACACGAGTAGCAGGAACCGACATATCTCTTGACGTGGCTGGCTAAGTGTGGCCACCAATACCACCTCTCCAGTAACTCTCGTGTCCGCCTAATACCAAAATGCCCACCCACCTTTGAGGTGTGGGCCCATGACAGTATATCATTCTGTCGATCAGGCGGAACAAAGGTCTTGCCCGGTGGGATTTGGTCTAACGTCACAGGGGAGAGCGTATGAAAAACCCTGGAGGGAAGGATAAGACGAAGTTCGTCAATCTCTTCCTGGGTAGAAAGCATAGAGCGAGACAGGGCGTCTGCCTTGTTATACTTACTCCCAGACAGATAGTTGATGGAGAAGTGAAAGCGGGAGAAAAACAAGGACCAGCGGGCTTGGCGAGGATTCAGACGCTGAGCGGTTTGTAAGTACGTCAGATTCTTATGGTCTGTATAGACCTGGAAAGGATGTTTCGCTCCTTCCAGCAAGTGACGCCACTCCTCCAAGGCTAATCTCAAGGCAAGCAGTTCCCTATCCCCAATGGTATAGTTTCTCTCTGCCGGTGAAAAGGTTTTCGCAAAGAAGAAACACGGCCTTTTTCTACCTGCACCGTTCTTTTGATACAAGACCGCACCAGCACCCACTGAAGAGGCATCAACCTCTAAGAGGAAGGGCTTAAGGCCCTGTCACACACAGAGATAAATCTTTGGCAGATCTGTGGTTGCAGTGAAATCATGGACATATTGTTCCATTTGTACACAGCCACAAACCTGGCACTGATTGTCCACAATTTCACTGCAACCACAGATCTGCCGCAGATTTATCTGTGTGTGTGACAGGGCCTTTACTCTCATCGGGTCTTTGAAGAACGGGAGCAGTTGAAAAGTGTCTTTTTACTGCCTCAAAAGCCTGAGATGTCTCAGTAGACCAGGCTTTGGGATTAGCACCTTTCTTAGTCAAGGCCACCAAAGGGGCCACCAAAGTAGAAAAATGGAGTATGAACTGCCTGTAATAATTTATGAATCCTAAGAAGCGTTGCACCGCCTTCAAGGAATGAGGTTCGGACCATTGCAGGACAGCAGAGAGCTTCGCAGGATCCATAGCCAGGCCCTCTTGTGAGATAATGTAACCCAAAAAAGGCAATGAGGACTGCTCGGATACACATTTCTCGAGTTTAGCAAACAATGAGTGCTCCCTTAAACGGGAAAGGACACGAACGACATCCTGGCGATGAGTCTCCAGATCAGGAGAAAAAATCAGGATGTCATCCAGATACACCACTACTGAGGATAACAGTAAATCCCTGAACACATCGTTTACGAAGTCCTGAAATACTGCGGGTGCATTACATAACCCAAAAGGCATGACGAGGTATTCATAGTGACCGTCTCGGGTGTTAAAAGCGGTCTTCCATTCGTCACCCTTTCGAATTCGTACCAAGTTATACGCATCCCACAGATCCAACTTCGTAAAAACTTGAGCTCCTCTCAGTCTGTCAAAGAGCTCCGAAATTAAAGGTAATGGGTATTTGTTCTTTATTGTGATTGCGTTGAGACCCCTGTAATCTATGCAGGGACGCAAATCACCCTCTTTCTTCCGAACAAAGAAAAACCCAGCTCCTGCGGGAGAGACAGACTTACGAATGAACCCCTTCTCTAAACTCTCTCTTATATAGGTCGACATGGCCTCCGACTCAGGTATCGACAGGGGGTAAACCCTGCCTTTAGGTGGAACCGAACCTGGGATAAGGTCTATGGCACAGTCATACGGCCTATGGGGTGGAAGAACCTCAGCACCCTGTTTGGAGAACACGTCAGCGAAATCCAAATAGGGTGTAGGTATGGGAGAGAGATCAGTAGATGCAACCGCAATGACCTTAGGTGGTAAGGGAAGACATCGGGACTGACATTTCGAACCCCAACTAATAATGCTGTCAGACTCCCAGTCAATGTGAGGAGCATGAGTCCGAAGCCATGGGAGACCCAGAAGGACGTCGTCTATACCCTCAGGCAAAACAAGAAAAGAAATCTCCTCTATGTGACCCTGAGACAGGGAAAGGCGCAAGGGAACTGTCCTCAATGTAATGGAGTCAGACAACATAGTTCCATTAACAACACGGACAGGAATAGGCGCCTCTAACATGATAGAGGGAATATTGTGTCCCTTTACAAATCCTGAGGACACAAAAGTCCCGTCAGCTCCGGAATCCACAAAAGCCATAATAGGCCATGTATTCTCAGATAACGAGAGCTGACCTGGGATACAACACTTAGAGGGTGCAGAAGACGTCTCTAGTAACCCCCCTCTAATGGTTACTAGGCCAGGGAGTTTCCCTGACGACTAGGACACTTGTTGGCATAGTGCCCAGCCTGACAACATACGTAACATATAGGAGGACCAGACTTGCGTAATCTGGAAGACGTATGACCTAACTCCATAGGAGTGGGAGATGTTTCAGATGCTGAGGAAGATGGTAGTGGACCCTCAACAACTGGAATAGCCCGATGCTTAGGGCGTGAGGAAGAGACCTCGAGTCTACGTTCCTTATGGCGTACATCGATCCTCGTTGCTACTGTGATCAAGTCCTCCAGAGAAGCAGGGACCTCACGAGTAGCAAGAGCATCCTTGACATAGCCTGCCAACCCTCTCCAGAAGATAGGAATCAACACCTTCTCTGGCCAATCTAGTTCTGCCACCAGAGTTCTAAAAGCAATGGCATAAGAACTAGTGGATACCGAACCCTGAGATAGATCTAACAGTCTCAGGGCCGCATCATGGGTAACCTGCGGACCCATGAATACCGCCTTAAGAGCATCAAGAAAGTCTTGATGTCTCAGAGTAACCACATCAGAGCGCTCCCATAGGGGAGTCGCCCATTCTAAGGCTTTGTCCTGAAGTAAGGAGATGATAAAGCCTACTCTGGACCTCTCCGTAGAGAAGCGAGAAGAGTTGACCTCTAGGTGTATCTGACACTGACTAATAAAACCACGACATGATCTGGCATCGCCAGAATATCTGTTTGGCAGAGCAAGTCGAGGATCATGTGCAGATGTCACCATGGTCTGAGGTTTATCCTCTATACTCTTGAGCCGTGACTCAAGTACTTGTATGTAACGGTGTAACTGCTGATATTCTGCCATAACTGCCAGACCCTTGGCTCAGTCCTAATGTTACGGGGGCTGTCTGATAAGAACCTAAAGGAGTATCAGACAGTCAGGGTCCACCGTGCAAAGACTCTGCTGCAGACTATGGCAGAGTGCAATACCTCTGTTAACTCACAGAAGGATATATTAAGTAAGTAAAGCAATTCCTCCCTTACTTGGAGGGTGTGTGGAATGATCTCTGTTAATAATCACAGAGACAAAGGCAACGTGTGCGAAATGGCACCTACCTAGGTCCGCTCTTCTAGTGGTGCAAAAGAGACGAACAGCAGCGTAAGCCGCACAAAGCTCCTACCTGCGTTCGCTCCACTAGTGTGCGAGGACACGAACCACTAGATATGGCACCTGCCTAGGTCCGCTCTTCTAGTGGTGCAAAAGAGACGAACAGCAGCGTAAGCCGCACAAAGCTCCTACCTCTGTTCGCTCCCCTAGTGTGCGAGGATACAAACAACTGCCAGACGCAGTATAAGGAACGTTACCCTAGCGGCAACGTCCACCTACGAGTCGAACCACAAGGCCCAGCCAGACCATGTGCCTCAGGCACCTGCCTATGTCCGCTCCCCTAAGAGGTAAGGATACGGACAGCAGCCGAAGCTGTAAGGTATAAGAACGCTACCCTGCCGGTAGCGCTCACCTAGCATAGACAGAGGAATGCCTAGAGGAACGCGCACAGAGCGTCTACTCTTATGCATGAACCAAGAGGACTGAGCGCCATGCGGCGTGTGTCAGGGTCTTATATAGACTCTGTGCCTCATCCAAGATGGAGGACACCAGAGCCAATCCGCTGCCAGAACGACAGGAGTGACGTCATGCTGGCCTATCACTGAGCAAGGCATCACAAGCACATGACCAGCGACCAATCGGCATAGAAGGTGTCAGAGACATGTGACCTCGTGTCAGCGATGATGTCACCCGCACATGTGCAATGGCTCCAAGATAGGACTTAGTCTCTGGCGCTCGCACATGTGCAGTAGCAAGAAATCTGGACTTAGTCTCCAGCGCTCGCACATGTGCAGTAGCAAGAAATCTGGACTTAGTCTCCAGCGCTCGCACATGTGCAGTAGCAAGAAATCTGGACATAGTCTCCAGCGCTCGCAGCAACCGTAACAAAGAGACTGGGAGACAGATCTAGAAAGAGACAGATGGGGAAAGAAACAGAGAGATAGAGACAGACAAAAAAAGAGACAGACAGAGACAGGCAGACGGGGAAAGAGACAGACGGTGAAAGAGACAGATGGGGAAAGAGACAGATGAGGAAAGAGACAGATGAGGAAAGAGACAGACCTGGAAAGAGACAGACGTAGCACATTACTTGGCCAATTTAGTTAAATCAGTGTGGAATAGCTGTTGTGTTGAAATATATACATTGTGAAATGCTTCTATTAGCTTAGTTTTTGTCTTTTAATAATTACATTTATATCTATTTGTTTTGTGGTTTTTGTGTGCAGATTACATTGTTGTTAATACATTCTATTTTGTTAAGAACAGTTATTAACCCGGGCGAAGCCGGGTAGTACAGCTAGTTTATAAATAAGTATTTAGAAAAAAAAATGTGGGGGTCCCCCCAAATTGGATTACCAGCCAAGGTAAAGCGTACAGCTGGGGTCTGGTATTCTCAGGGTGGGAAGGTTCATGGTTATTTTGCCTTTGCCAGTCAAAAATTAGGAGGCCGCAGCCGACCCTGAAGTGGCGCATCCATTAGATGTTCCAATCCTGACGCTTCACCCCAGCTCATTCCTTGGCCTGGTGCGGTGGCAAACGTAATATATGGGGTAGATACCAGCTGTGTAATGTCACTTGACATCAATCCCTGGGGTTAGTATTGTCATGGCATCTATCAGATACCTGACTGAAAAGAAGAGGGGGAATATGAGCACCACCTATAATTACAAGGAATTCTGTGCCAGATAGCTAGCATATGGAGACTACAACAAAACTGGGTGGTATCCAAACAGCACCAGTAATTCCATATTGGTAAATAAGTCAAATATATGCTGGAATTAACGTGCAAAAGATTATATTTTTACTGTATCAAAATCATGTGTGTACAGGGTTAAAAACATTTAAAATCATTCCATGACAATGGATTATACACAACTGAATCTTCTCACAAAAATCAATATAACATCAAGGATAATTCCCCAGTATACAATAAATGATGTATTGATACAGACCCAGCCTATACAGATAGAGACGAGACAACAGATGTAATACTTGTCTCCTGTATCTAAATCAATAGCACCCAATAAACCAAACATTCATCTATGCATGTAATTACGATGAACAAAATTAAAGGCACATATTGAAGCAGTGAGAAAGCTGGGTTCCTGAAGAAAAAATGCCAACAATATAGGGAGAGGATGCAGGCAATCCCAGATGGAATTAACAATACCGCAGCATCTCATTATAATAAACATGGCAGCAAAAAAAGTCCCCAACACACAATTGCTGATCTATATCTATACATATATATATATATATATATATATATATATATATATATATATATATAAATATATACAGCGTTTACAGAATTATTAGGCAAGTTGTATTTTAGAGGATTTTTTTTATTATTGATCAACAACTATGTTCTCAATCAACCCAAAGCTTAATATTTTTGGCAGTTGGAGTGGGTTTTTTTTAGATTTGGCTATCTTAGGAGGATAACACACAACATTTAGAAATAAACGTTTCTGACATGCAAAAACAAAACCCCAAAAAATTAGTGACCAATATATCCACCTTTCTTTATGATGACACTCAACAGCCGACCATCCATAGATTCTGTCACTGCTTGATCTGTTTACGATCAATATTGAGTGCAGCAGCCACTACAGCCTCCAGACACTGTTCCGAGAGGTGTACTATTTTCCCTCCCTGTAGATCTGTTAAAAATACGGTATGACGTGACATATGCAAAGCCAGTATATTAATGATTGGAGCAAAATAGGTGCAAAAACATATTTTGGATTTATTCAGATTAAAGTTGAAGTTACAGTCATTACAGAAAAGTTACTGTCTTGGCTTGAGTTAATAGATGGATAGACAGATAAGTAGAGAAAAAAACCCAGTTCATTTGTCTTATATAGCTGTGATGTAGTAAGCCGTCTCTCTCTGTGGATGGTCTGGTCCTCCCTTCTTCCTCCTCCTTCTCCTTCCGACCCTTTGAAGTGTGGTCTGCTTTTATAAACCAAACCCCACCTCCTGATTCTCCTTATCTCTTTACATGGTGTTACAAGAAGTAACTATCCTTTTTTAGTTCTAGCTTATGTCATATCACGTATTCATATTTTCTGCAGAATAAGTGTCTTGCGCAGTAGAGACTTGTAAAACTAAACCTACTTCACATATATATAACTCTTTTGAAGCTCGTTGAACTTTGACCCTAGTGTAACAGAAAGAAGATTCTCAAAGCTAATTTCAGTTCTTAGCCCAAATTCCAAACAGAATATAGCAGTATGCTGAAAGCTTTGACGAACAATGTCAGATGGCTTTGGTTCTACCTTGTCAAACCCTTGGTTAGCAAATTCAACATTTACAAAGTCACTCTTAAAGGCATGGGCAAAATACATATATTTTATGAATATATGTATTCAAGTTTATGAATCAAATCTCCATAAACTCACTATTTTACAAGATCTCACATTATATGAGGGACCACAGGTTCTCTATGGGGTTCAGATCAGGTGAACAAGGGGACCATGTCATTATTTTTTTCATCTTTTAGACCCTTACTGGCCAGCCACGCTGTGGAGTAGTTGGATGCATGTGATGGAGCAATGTCCTGCATGAAAATCATGTTTTTCTTGAACGATACCGACTTCTTCCTGTACCACTGCTTGAAGTTGTCTTACAGAAACTGGCAGTAGGTCTGGGAGTTGAGCTTCACTCCATTCTCAACCTGAAAAGGTCCCACAAGTTCTGATGATACCAGCCCATACCAGTGCCCCACCTCCACCATGCTGGCATATGAGTCGGAGTAGAGCTCTCTGCCCTTTACTGATCCAGCCTCTGGCCCATCCATCTGCCCCATCAAGAGTCACTCATTTCATCAGTCCATAAAACCTTTGAAAAATCAGTCTTAAGATATTTCTTGGTGCAGTCTTGACGTTTTCTCTTATGTTTCTTGTTCAGAGGTGGTGGTTTTTCAGCCTTCCTTACCTTGGCCATGTCCCTGAGTATGGCACACCTTGTGCTTTTTGATACTCCAGTCACGTTGCAGCTCTGAAATATGACCAAACTGGTGGCAAGTGGCATCTTGGCAGCTTCACGCTCGATTTTCCTCAATTCATGGGCAGTTATTTTGTGCCTTTTTGACCAACACGCTTCTTGCGAGCCTGTTGGCTATTTTCCATGAAACGCTTGATTGTTTGGTGATCACGCTTCAAAAATGTGGCAATTTTAAGACTGCTGCATCCCTCTGCAAGACATCTCACAATTTTGGACTTTTCAGAGCCCGTCAAATCTCTCTTCTGACCCATTTTGCCAAAGGAAAGGAAGTTGCCTAATAATTAAGCACACCTTATATAGGGTGTTGATGTCATTACATTGCACCCTTCCTCATTACAGAGATGCACAACACCTGATTTACTTAATTGGTAGTTGGCTGTCAGCCTATACAGCTTGGAGTAGGACAACATGTATAAAAAGTATCATGTGATCAAAATACTCATTTGCCTAATAATTCTGCACACAGTGTATATTTGACTTATTTACAAATATGGAATTACTGGTGCCGTTTGGATACCACCCAGTTTTGTTGTAGTCTCATTATCAGATACCTGACATCACTAGCCCAGTCAGTAATAAAAAAAATGAAGATGACAAAAAAATATTTGAAAAAGCACTCCTCAATACATTTCCTCTTTCACCAATTTATTGAAAAGAAAAAAAATCAGGTCCGCTGCAATCCATTTTGGTGGACCCACGACGATTCTGTACTCTCCAGAATATGGGGGTACGCTCAGGAAACGTATCCACCGTTTTCTGGAAGAGCAGGAACTCCATGTGAGCAGTGTGGCTGCTGTGACCTGAGAATACTGCACTCACACTCCCACGGTCCACTGCACGGCAGTGTGACCTGCAGTAAACTCAGTGTCACTGTGTGCAGAGCCAGCTGACAGCTGCTCTGCGCATGCGGCTGACATTTCTTCTGATGACAAGGAGAAGCAGGAGTGGCGGGGGATCGACGCTGCAAGAGAGGTACCGAGGTGCCCGGGGATGACTTTTTTTGCCTCATCTGATATGTCAGGGGTCCGGGGACATAACAGATGAGGCAGAAATCAGTGGAGGAGAACGCGTGCAGCCGGCGCGCAACACATGTGGTGGACATGTTAGGTGATCATGAGGGGGAGGTGGACCGAGGGTGGCGGCACTTTGCCACACTGGGGAGCGAGGGAGGACATTTATCTCTCATGTGACATGTGATCAGGGGGAGATAAATCATTATTTACCGACCCTTCCTTTTTCTGCAATGTGATCACGATTCTCCTGTGTATACCGGTGACCACGTGACCGGGGAGCGGAAAAACAGCCCGAACCATGATCTCCAGGGTCTCCGATACCCCTGCTAGCTGAAACCCCGAAGATTATCCGACACTGGGGGGCGGTATACACTGTTACCTTACCGCCATTTTAATACGGGGATATGGAAGAGGTGCCCTTCACTACTGACGTTTTACTCCGTACGGCGGTCGTAAAGGGGTTAAACTGCATGTACAAAACAATATGAAAATGATCCCACAATAATAGACCCTGCACCTACCTCCACCTGCAGAGCCACACACTAGATATATAATACCCTGCACCTACCTCCACCTGCAGAGCCGCACACTAGATATATAATAACCTGCACCTACCTCCTCCTGCAGAGCCGCACACTAGATATATAATACCCTGCACCTACCTCCACCTGCAGAGCCGCACACTAGATATATAATACCCTGCACCTACCTCCACCTGCAGAGCCGCACACTAGATATATAATACCCTGCACCTACCTCCACCTGCAGAGCCGCACACTAGATATATAATACCCTGCACCTACCTCCACCTGCAGAGCCGCACACTAGATATATAATACCCTGCACCTACCTCCACCTGCAGAGCCGCACACTAGATATATAATACCCTGCACACACCTCCACCTGCAGAGCCGCACACTAGATATATAATACCCTGCACCTACCTCCACCTGCAGAGCCGCACACTAGATATATAATACCCTGCACCTACCTCCTCCTGCAGAGCCGCACACTAGATATATAATACCCTGCACCTACCTCCACCTGCAGAGCCACACACTAGATATATAATACCCTGCACCTACCTCCTCCTGCAGAGCCGCACACTAGATATATAATACCCTGCACCTACCTCCACCTGCAGAGCCGCACACTAGATATATAATAACCTGCACCTACCTCCACCTGCAGAGCCGCACACTAGATATATAATACCCTGCACCTACCTCCACCTGCAGAGCCGCACACTAGATATATAATACCCTGCACCTACCTCCACCTGCAGAGCCGCACACTAGATATATAATACCCTGCACCTACCTCCACCTGCAGAGCCGCACACTAGATATATAATACCCTGCACCTACCTCCACCTGCAGAGCCGCACACTAGATATATAATACCCTGCACCTACCTCCACCTGCAGAGCCGCACACTAGATATATAATACCCTGCACCTACCTCCACCTGCAGAGCCGCACACTAGATATATAATAACCTGCACCTACCTCCACCTGCAGAGCCGCACACTAGATATATAATACCCTGCACCTACCTCCACCTGCAGAGCCGCACACTAGATATATGGCTGCTCTGTGCTTACAGGACCTGTGATGATGTCACATGGAGGGGAGGAGTCAGGGGTCACATGATCAGCTCCTCAGTGTATGCAGGACTCTGCTGTGCTGGTTGTCATGGTGCTGGATGAGGGGAAGTTTATGTGTGGGGTCAGGAGGGGTTTACAGTGTGGATGTAGCAGAGCCGTGTGTGTACGAGGTGTACGGAGCAGAGCCGTGTGTGTACGAGGTGTACGGAGCGGAGCCGTGTGTGTACGAGGTGTACGGAGCGGAGCCGTGTGTGTACGAGGTGTACGGAGCAGAGCCGTGTGTGTACGAGGTGTACGGAGCGGAGCCGTGTGTGTACGAGGTGTACGGAGCGGAGCCGTGTGTGTACGAGGTGTGCGGAGCAGAGACGTGTGTGTACGAGGTGTACGGAGCGGAGCCGTGTGTGTACGAGGTGTAGGGAGCAGAGCCGTGTGTGTACGAGGTGTACGGAGCGGAGCCGTGTGTGTACGAGGTGTAGGGAGCGGAGCCGTGTGTGTACGAGGTGTAGGGAGCAGAGCCGAGTGTGTACGAGGTGTACGGAGCGGAGCCGTGTGTGTACGAGGTGTACAGAGCGGAGCCGTGTGTGTACGAGGTGTACGGAGCGGAGCCGTGTGTGTACGAGGTGTACGGAGCAGAGCCGTGTGTGTACAACGTGTGCGGAGCGGAGTCGCATGTGTACAGAGTGGAGTCGTGTGTGTACGACCAGAACTATTTACCCCGGCCACAGTAAGCGAGGGTCACTGAGCTTGTGAGGGGCAGTAAAGTCTGAGGGGGCCGGGAAGGGCATAGTTTACACACAATATCATAGTTTGGAGTTTTCCTTACAAGTTTCCCATTGGTTTTCCATTGTTTTTCTACTTTTATCTGTGCTGTTCATCCCCATTTAATAGCGGCTCCATGGACAATGCTACCAGGTGTGTGTCTTGTCAGATGTATGCCTGCCTTGAGCAGCCGTTGGAGGGTGGATATGTCTGCACTCGATGTCAGCGTGTTACATATTTGGAAGCCCAGGTAACTGATCTAAATATGCAGCTCACAACACTCAGGAGCATTGCAAACCTGGAGAGGAGTTTAGAGCTCACTGAGCGGCTCTGGCTGGGGCCAGTGCTATGGAGGAGGGTGGAGGTGGGGAAGGTCAGGACCCAGAGGTAGGTAGCTGGGTAACAGAAGAAGAGGTAGGGGGAAAAGTGTCAGGGAGCCCAGTCCTGATCTGGCACAACCTAGTAAATATGCCTGTGTGGCTGATATTAGGAAAGAAGGGCCAGGACTAGGATCACTACAGCAGGACATTGCTACTAGCAACCAGGAAAATGGCTGCTGTAGGAAAAAATAAGAGAAAAGGAAAGGCCAGACAGATGTTGCTGATAGGGGATTCTATCATTAGGTGGATAGACAGGGTGTTCTACCTCCGAGACTGTGAATGCTGAACAGTGTGTTGTCTGCCGGTTGCTCTGTTTCAGTATTTTGTGGATCGGATAGACAGTTTACTGGGTGGGGCTGGGGAAAACCCAGCAGTCATGGTGCACATTGGTACTAAGGACAAAGTTAGAGGCAGATGGAAGGTCCTTAAAAATGATTAGAGGGAACTAGGAGAGAAGCTGAAGTCCAGGACCTCCAAGGTGGTGTTTTCAGAAATATTACCGGTAGAGTTGAGCGCGGTTCGTGGTTCGTGGTTCTCCAGTTCGCGGCTCGAGTGATTTTTGGGCTGTTCGAGATCGAACTAGAACTCGAGCTTTTTGCTAAAAGCTCGATAGTTCTAGATACGTTCGAGAACGGTTCTAGCAGCAAAAAGCAGGGCTTTTTACAGCTACAGTGAGCAGGAGCCATCGCTGGCAGCCTGCCACAAGCTGGTAACCAAGATAAACATCGGGTATCCAAGCAAAGCGCTTTGGTTAGTAACCCGATGTTTATCTTAGTTACGTGCAGGAAGCCCACACTTTCCCGCTCAGCTCGCTCCACCCCCTCCTGCCCGCGGCATGTACACATACATACACATACACAAACACACACACACACACACACACATCCACCCCCCCCCCCCCCCGCCCGCCCGCCCGCCCGCCCGCTCGCTCGCTCGCTCGCTCGCTCGGCTTACCTGCGGTGATGAAGTCCCGCCATCCCGACCTCAGCGCTGTCACTGTCCTCCATGGCCGCCGCTTGTCACATCACCTCTCGCTTCCGACCCGAGACTGACACTGGCGGTGACGTCACGGACCTCTCGCGATACTTGATGTGAAGGCGCCGGTCATTGACCTCAGTGACAGGGGCTGTCGGCAGTGCTGGAGATCAGCGCAGGTAATGTACCTCACTGACAGCAGCACTTGTCATGCCCTGCAGTGACCTGGGCTGACCCATTGATGTTAGCTCAGGTCACTGCACTGCTCTCCCAGCCAATGGGGAACATCCTGCTCTTCATTGACTGGGACAGTGTGGATCGTCATGGCAACCCCTTGGATTACACCAGACCTGGATTTGTTTTTCAATCTAATAAATTGGTTAAAGAGGGAATGTTTTGGGGAGTGTTTTTTCAAATAAAAATGTGTTTGTCGTGTATTTTTTTTTATTACTGACTGGGTTGGTGATGTCGGGTATCTGATAGACGCCTGACCTCACCAACCCCAGGGCTTGATGCCAGGTGACATTACACATCTGGTATTAACCCCAAATATTACCCCGTTTGCCACCGCACCAGGGCGCGGGATGAGCTGGGGCGAAGCACCAGGATTGGCGCATCTAATGGATGCGCCACTTCTGGGGCGGCTGCGGCCTGCTATTTTTAGGCTGGGGAGATTCCAATAACCATGGACCTCCCTAGTCTGAGAATATCAGGCCCCAGCTGTCTGCTTTACCTTGGCTGGTGATCCAATTTTGGGGGACCCCTACGTGGGTTTTTTTTTTAATTATTTATTTAATTTAAAATAACAGCGTGGGGTGCCCTCAGTTTTGGATTACCAGCCAAGGTGAGGTTGCCAGCTGTGGTCTGCAGGCTGCAGCCGTCTGCTTTACCCTAGCTGGCTACAAAACTAGGGGGAACCCTATGTCATTTTTTTTTCATTTTTTTGGCTAAATACAAAGCTAAGCACCCCTTAGTGCCACATGAAAGGTACCAAAGGGTGTTCCACTTTTTCTCCATTTTTTTCTCCACTTTCTCTCCACTTTTTCTCCACTTTTTCTCCATTTTTTTCTCCACTTATTCTCCACTTTTTCTCCTCTTATTCTCCACTTTTTCTCCACTTTTTCTCCACTTTTTCTCCTCTTATTCTCCACTTTTTCTCCTCTTATTCTCCACTTTCTCCACTTTTTCTCCACTTTTTCTCCACGTTTTCTCCACGTTTTCTCCACTTTTTTCTCCACTTTTTCTCCTCTTATGCTCCACTTTTTCTCCACTTTTTCTCCACTTTTTCTCCTCTTAATCTCCACTTTTTCTCCACTTTTTCTCCATTTTTTCTCCACTTTTACTCCACTTTTTCTCCACTTTTTTCTCCACTTTTTCTCCACTTTTTCTCCTCTTATGCTCCACTTTTTCTCCACTTTTTCTCCACTTTTTCTCCACGTTTTCTCCACTTTTTTCTCCACTTTTTCTCCTCTTATGCTCCACTTTTTCTCCACTTTTTCTCCACTTTTTCTCCTCTTAATCTCCACTTTTTCTCCACTTTTTCTCCACTTTTTCTCCACTTTTTCTCCACTTTTTTCTCCACTTTTTCTCCACTTTTTCTCCTCTTATGCTCCACTTTTTCTCCACTTTTTCTCCACTTTTTCTCCACTTTTTCTCCTCTTATGCTCCACTTTTTCTCCACTTTTTCTCCACTTTTTCTCCTCTTATGCTCCACTTTTTCTCCACTTTTTCTCCACTTTTTTCTCCACTTTTTCTCCTCTTATGCTCCACTTTTTCTCCACTTTTTCTCCACTTTTTCTCCTCTTATGCTCCACTTTTTCTCCACTTTTTCTCCACTTTTTCTCCATTTTTTTCTCCACTTATTCTCCACTTTTTCTCCTCTTATTCTCCACTTTTTCTCCACTTTTTCTCCACTTTTTCTCCTCTTATTCTCCACTTTTTCTCCACTTTTTCTCCACTTTATCTCCATTTTTTTCTCCACTTTCTCCACTTTTTCTCCTCTTATGCTCCACTTTTTCTCCTCTTAATCTCCACTTTTTCTCCACTTTTTCTCCACTTTTTCTCCACTTTTTTCTCCACTTTTTCTCCTCTTATGCTCCACTTTTTCTCCACTTTTTCTCCACTTTTTCTCCACTTTTTCTCCTCTTAATCTCCACTTTTTCTCCTCTTATGCTCCACTTTTTCTCCACTTTTTCTCCACTTTTTCTCCTCTTATGCTCCACTTTTTCTCCACTTTTTCTCCTCTTAATCTCCACTTTTTCTCCTCTTATGCTCCACTTTTTCTCCACTTTTTCTCCACTTTTTCTCCTCTTATGCTCCACTTTTTCTCCACTTTTTCTCCACTTTTTCTCCTCTTATGCTCCACTTTTTCTCCACTTTTTCTCCACTTTTTTCTCCACTTTTTCTCCTCTTATGCTCCACTTTTTCTCCACTTTTTCTCCACTTATGCTCCACTTTTTCTCCACTTTTTCTCCACTTTTTTCTCCACTTTTTCTCCTCTTAATCTCCACTTTTTCTCCACTTTTTCTCCACTTTTTCTCCACTTTTTCTCCACTTTTTTCTCCACTTTTTCTCCACTTTTTCTCCTCTTAATCTCCACTTTTTCTCCACTTTTTCTCCACTTTTTCTCCACTTTTTCTCCACTTTTTCTCCACTTTTTTCTCCACTTTTTCTCCTCTTATGCTCCACTTTTTCTCCACTTTTTCTCCACTTTTTCTCCTCTTATGCTCCACTTTTTCTCCACTTTTTCTCCACTTTTTCTCCATTTTTTTCTCCACTTATTCTCCACTTTTTCTCCTCTTATTCTCCACTTTTTCTCCACTTTTTCTCCACTTTTTCTCCTCTTATTCTCCACTTTTTCTCCACTTTTTCTCCACTTTATCTCCATTTTTTTCTCCACTTTCTCCACTTTTTCTCCTCTTATGCTCCACTTTTTCTCCACTTTTACTCCACTTTTTCTCCACTTTTTTCTCCACTTTTTCTCCACTTTTTCTCCTCTTATGCTCCACTTTTTCTCCACTTTTTCTCCACTTTTTCTCCACTTTTTCTCCACTTTTTTCTCCACTTTTTCTCCTCTTATGCTCCACTTTTTCTCCACTTTTTCTCCACTTTTTCTCCTCTTAATCTCCACTTTTTCTCCACTTTTTCTCCACTTTTTCTCCACTTTTTCTCCACTTTTTTCTCCACTTTTTCTCCACTTTTTCTCCTCTTATGCTCCACTTTTTCTCCACTTTTTCTCCACTTTATCTCCATTTTTTTCTCCACTTTCTCCACTTTTTCTCCACTTTTTTCTCCACTTTTTCTCCTCTTATGCTCCACTTTTTCTCCTCTTAATCTCCACTTTTTCTCCACTTTTTCTCCACTTTTTCTCCACTTTTTTCTCCACTTTTTCTCCTCTTATGCTCCACTTTTTCTCCACTTTTTCTCCACTTTTTCTCCACTTTTTCTCCACTTTTTCTCCTCTTAATCTCCACTTTTTCTCCTCTTATGCTCCACTTTTTCTCCACTTTTTCTCCACTTTTTCTCCTCTTATGCTCCACTTTTTCTCCACTTTTTCTCCTCTTAATCTCCACTTTTTCTCCTCTTATGCTCCACTTTTTCTCCACTTTTTCTCCACTTTTTCTCCTCTTATGCTCCACTTTTTCTCCACTTTTTCTCCACTTTTTCTCCTCTTATGCTCCACTTTTTCTCCACTTTTTCTCCACTTTTTTCTCCACTTTTTCTCCTCTTATGCTCCACTTTTTCTCCACTTTTTCTCCACTTATGCTCCACTTTTTCTCCACTTTTTCTCCACTTTTTTCTCCACTTTTTCTCCTCTTAATCTCCACTTTTTCTCCACTTTTTCTCCACTTTTTCTCCACTTTTTCTCCACTTTTTCTCCACTTTTTCTCCACTTTTTTCTCCACTTTTTCTCCACTTTTTCTCCTCTTATGTTCCACTTATTCTCCACTTTTTCTCCACTTTTTCTCTACTTTTTCTATGGTCGGTCTACCCATTAGCTCTGCCATGCATAGTGTAGCTCTACACCTACTGCACATGTTACTTTATGATTGACATCTCTTTCGTACCAGAGCTGTCTAAGTCTACTCTGACCCCATATTTGTCATTACTATATTGTCCTTGTACTGTATTATGACATTTGTATCATGTGTTTCATTTCTTGCTGTGTTGCAATTTTTTTGCTGCATCCCAATTGTACCTCTACATTGTTCGAGTTTATGTTATTGTTCTCTCACTCTTATGTGATACTGATTATTGTCATTTTTCATGATTACATGCAGATAAGTCCAATCTGACGAAGGCTCAGGCCGAAACGTCATTTGTAACTTGTTTTGGACAAAAACATATATGCTTATGAAAAAAAAATTTTCTTAATACGGACCAATAAAGAGTGATTTTGCATTACTATCCGTTGTGACTTACTGACTTAGTCTGGGAGATATAGAGTGCCGAGGTTACTCACTAATTTTATCTATTATTACCTCTGAGCACCTATATACCAGTGAGCAGAGCTTCCTCTACAGTAGTTCTCCTGATTAGGCATGCCCTTACCTCATGAGCAGGGCATTGCAGCTTTGGTAGCAACCATTACGACATGGACTCTGCTGCTGTGGACCCGGGGAGAGTGAGTGCAGATTCATTGCACCCACACTCCTCACATGAAGGGTCCGCACTCCTAGAAAATGGGGGATACGTTCCCTGAGTGTCTCCCCCCCCATATTCTAGACGGTCCAGAGTCGTCGTGGGACCCCTTTATTTTTTTTCTTACAATAAATTGGTGAAAGAGGAAATGTTTTGGGGACTGTTTTTTCAAATAAATTTCTTTTGTCGATTTTTTGTTTTTGTTAGTACTGACAGTTTATGATGTTGGGTATCTAATAGACGCCATGACATCACAAACTGCTGGGCTTGATCTCAGGTGACTTTACAGCTAGTATCAACCCGATTTATTACCCCGTTTGCCACTGCACCAGGGCACGGGATGAGCTGGGGTGAAGCGCCAGGATTGGCGCATCTAGTGGATGCGCCACGTCTGGGGTGCCTGCGGCCTGCTATTTTTAGGCTGTGAAGGCCCAATAACTATGGACCTTCCCACCCTGAGAATACCAGACCACAGCTGTCCGCTTTACCTTGGCTGGTGATCCAATTTGGGGGGTCCCCTACTTTTATTGTGTAATTATTAATATTTATAAAATAATTATAAAAAAGAGCCTGAGGGGACCTCCACATTGGATCCCCAACCACGGTAAAGCTGCCAGCTGTGGTTTTCAGGCTACAGCCGTCTGCTTTACCCTAGCTGGCTATCAAAAATGGGGGGACCCAACGTAATTTTTTTTTTTTAACTATTTTTTAAATAGAAAAAATTAATGGGCTTCCCTGTATTTTGATTGCCAACCAAGGTAACGGCAGGCAGATGGGGGTGGCAACCCATAGCTGTCTGCTTTATCTGCGCTGAGAATCAAAAATACCGCGGAGCGCTACGTCATTTTTTTAAAGATTTATTTTTACAGCACTGTGATGTCCAGCAATCAAAATACAGGGAAGCCCATTTTATTTTTAGTTATTTAAATAAATAATTAAAAAAAATATATGTTAGCTCCCACTGCATTTTTTGTATTGCTAGCTAAGGGTAATCCAAGCAGCTACTGGCTGCTAACCCCCACTGCTTGGTGTTACCTTCACTGGCAATGGAAAATCCAGGGAAGCATTTTTTTTTTTTTTTGCCAAAAAGCTACAAAAAAAGGACGTGAGCTTCGCCATATTTTTGTATGCTAGCCAGGTATAGCAGGCAGGTGCTGGAAGAGTTGGATACAGCGCCAGAAGATGGCGCTTCTATGAAAATGCCATTTTCTGAGGCGGCTGCAGACTGCAAATCGCAGCAGTGGGGCCCAGAAAGCTCAGGCCAACCTGTGCTGCGGATTCCAATCCCCAGCTGCCTAGTTGTACCTGGCTGGACACAAAAATGGGGCAAAGCCTACGTCATTTGTTTTCTAATTATTTCATGAAATTCATGAAATAATAAAAAAAGGGCTTCCCTTTATTTTTGGTTCCCAGCCGGGTACAAATAGGCAACTGGGGGTTGGGGGCAGCCGTACCTGCCTGCTGTACCTGGCTAGCATACAAAAATATGGCGAAGCCACATAATTTTTTCAGGGGGCAAAAAACTTCTGCATACAGTCCTGGATGGAGTATGCTGAGCCTTGTAGTTCTGCAGCTGCTGTCTGTCTGTATGGAGAAGAGCAGACAGCAGCTGCAGAACTACAAGGCTCAGCATACTCCATCCAGGACTGCATGCAGAAGTTTTTTGCCCACCAAAAAAATGACGTGGGCTTCGCCATATTTTTGTATGCTAGCCAGGTACAGCTGGCAGCCACGGGCTGCCTCCAACCCCCAGTTGCCTATTTGTACCCGGCTGGGAACCAAAAATATAGGGAAGCCCGTTTTTTTTAATTATTTCACTTATTTCATGAAATAATTAAAAAACAAATGACGTGGGCTTCGCCCTATTTTTGTGTCCAGCCGGGTACAACTAGGCAGCTGGGGATTGGAATCCGCAGCACAGGTTAGCCCGAGGTTTGTGGGCGCCTCTGCTGCGGATTTCAGTCCGCAGCCGTCCCAGAAAATGGCGCTCTCATAGAAGCGCCATCATCTGGCGCTGTATCCAACTCTTCCAACAGCCCTGGAGCCGGGTGGCTTGTTGGGTAATCATGAGTTAATACTGGCTTTGTTTTACCAGCCAGTATTAAGCCAGAGATTCTTAATGTCAGGCACGTTTGACCCGGCCATTAAGAATCTCCAATAAAGGGTTAAAAAAAGACACCACACAGAGAAAAAATACTTTAATAGAAATAAATACACAGACACATTAGAGACTCCATCTTTATTACCCCTGTCAGCCCTCCACGATCCTGCTCTTCTGTCTTCTTTCTTTCTAGTGTAGTAGTAGTGACGATTGTAGTGAGGGGCATCACTTGGGGCTGGGGAACCTCCATCCTCACTACAATGCTCACTACAATCGGGAAGCAGCGTGCAGCCTTCACTCCGTGAGTGATCACTGCTGGCTGCTAGCGGTAACAGCGGTAACGCTGACAGACGCGTTACCATAGCAACGGTGCTCCCGGAGCCGCGGTTAGCGGTGACGTCACCGCTAACTGCGTTGCTATGGCAACGGTGATCTCCGTTAATGACCGGCTGTGTCAGCCGGTCCCTAACGGAACGGGGAGTCGACCGTGTGCTAGAGCATGTCGCCGGTACACGGCGATACACATATGTGCACCGTGTACCGGAGAGATGCACTCGCAGGTCCTACATGACGTGTCATAGTCATGTGACCAGTCTGTAGCCAATGAGATAATAGCCACGTGACTGGTCACATGGCTATTTTGACGTCACGATAGGTCCTGCTTCTCTGCTGGCAGTGCAGGTCACCGGGAGGATTCAGCGATCATCGGATGGAATAGCGGCAGGAGACAGAGTGCAGAAGGGATCGCGAGGACCGGTAAGTGTTATGGCAATGTTTATTAACTGTTTGTGTACATTTATAATGCATTTTTATGTGTTTGTGATTGCCTCCCATTATAGCCTATTGGTTCTAGTTCGGTTCGTCGAACGTTCGACGAGCCGAACTCGAGCCAGACCCCCCGTTCGGCGAACCGCCTCGAGCCGAACCGGGACCGGTTCGCTCATCTCTAATTACCGGTGCCATGAGCATCACTAGAAAGACAGCGGGAGTTTAGAGAGATAAATACGTGGCTTATAAATTGGTGCAGGAAGGAAGGGTTTGGGTTCATGGAGAACTGGGCCGACTTCTCAGTTGGCTACAGGCTCTACGGTAGGTAGGGGCGGCACCTCAGTGGGGAGGGTGCAGCTGTGCT
This sequence comes from Anomaloglossus baeobatrachus, assembly GCF_048569485.1. Classification (NCBI taxonomy): domain Eukaryota; kingdom Metazoa; phylum Chordata; class Amphibia; order Anura; family Aromobatidae; genus Anomaloglossus; species Anomaloglossus baeobatrachus. The sequence goes on along the minus strand of NW_027441787.1, from coordinate 750,429 downwards.
GGGGGAGAAAATGGTCAGACGGATGCAGGAGCTTTTAAACTAGGATCTGGGGGAGGGAGGGTAGTGGAGCAAATAAGGGGATTGTTGTGTCCCATGAATGGGAACAACATGTTGTATATACAGTATTTCTTGCATATTTTTCCTCCTATCAGGAAATTCCTTTATTGTTACTAGGTAGATTTAGACTGTATGAAGTTTGTCCCTATGTTCCTCCCTTAGTTGGCTTCTGTATAGAATGCTCCTCCCTTCTTCCTCAGTTTAGTCTAGAGGAACCATTGCTGAAGACACATGTGTACACCTTGTACAGATTATTCCTTTTCACCTGCCTTTACTTTGTACTTAATACAAGATTCTAGAAGAAAACTACAGCGTTTCTCCTTGTCTTCCTACAAGTCATCGTTTCTGGCGAAGTTTAAAACTATCTGTTGATGCTTTGAAGTGTGAGTACAAGCATACAGTTATCTAAGGAACTGATAATTAGAGCGCTTGGGATTCACAGCTTCTAGGAAGAGACAGAATAGGGATAGATAGAGAAAATAGAGACAGTGAGACAGTAGGTGTCAATGAAGGTTTGGAGGGGCTGGGACATGCAAGGAAAGTAGGGAGGCAAGGAGTAAGGAATGTGTTAATAGTATTAAATATCTACTGGCAAATGCAAATAGTCTTGCAAAGAAAATGAATTGGAAACTCTTATATCAATCATGGATTATGATGTGGTGGGCATTACGGAAAACGAATGAGAGTCATGACTGGGTGACAAACGTAGAGGGTTATACTACATTCAGGAAAGATAGGAAAAACAAAAAAAGTGGAGGGGTATATTTATAAAATCTAACCTAAGACCTGTGCTCAATGATGACATTGGGGGGAGCTGCAACAATGTAGAGTCAGTATGAGAAAATGTACATGGGGAGGGGAATAACGGAAAGCTGCTAATTGCAGTTTGCTATAAGCCTCCTAACATACCTGAACAGGTAGTGGGTAAAATCCTGCAACAAATTGAAAAAGCAACAAATAATAATAATAATCGAATTCTTATTATGGGGGATTTCAACTATCCAGAGATTCGGTGGGACATAGAATCTTCTGGTTGTGCTAAAAGCTGTAATTTCTTATCTACAATTCAAGACAATTACCTCTCTCAGATGGTAGATGAACCGACGAGGGGAGATAATTTGCTAGATCTGGTCCTGTCAAATAGACCAGATATAATTTCAGATCTCAGCACCAATTCCAGGATAGCAAAAATATAAATCCAACGAAAAATATATAAAAGTGTAGAAACTTTATTCAATGATTAAAAATCCAAGAAAAACATCATCGGTTCCATGAAAACATCATGGCTTGAGAGAGGACTCAGACAAAAGGGCTTTCTTAATTTCAATTTCCATAGTGTCCATAGTGATATATATCCATAGCAGGCACACGTGATGAAATGGGGTAGAAGTCCTTATTAGATATTTTGAACGGATGAGGATCTAGTGTGGTATTATGAGACTCATCCAAATCAATCAAAGTTCTTGTAGAAATCTGTTCTTTCAAATTCATGTATGGAGGGATAGGAATGTCAGATGTAATTATTTGGGTATCTTCCTCTTTTTCAGAAAGGATGAAATGTTTTTTGATGGTAAGATTGCGAATGAATTTGTTGATATCTCTGATGGTCTGAAATAAGTCAGCTCTATGTGCAGGAGCAAAACTGAGGCCTTTCTGTAAAACCCTGCATTGGTTGTGATCAAGACTACAAGCTGATAAATTAATGACAGAAAATCCTTTTTCAGAATCATCTTTCAGTATCTGTAATGTTGTCTTCTCTTGGAGCGTCGGGGAAGACATTTTCCTATATTTATTATGCTTTCTCCCTCCCCTGTGCCAGGGACGTTTTTTGACTTCCTAGTAGATTCGATGGTATCTCCGTAGTGCCTATTGGAGTCAATGGAGCTGGAACTGCCTCCTGTTGTATCAAGATCAGTGGATGAAAAAACAACTGATTTATCCTTTAAGGACATGTCATTGGGATTTTTCAAGATGGATTTCCTGGTAGTGTGCCAGGTATAAATTTGATTGGTTTTATAATCATGAGTGTCTCGTTTGTATTTCCGCTGTTTATATTGCGTGATGTTGTCTTCAATCTTTTTGATGTTGGTCAAAAATTTTTCATTAAGTTTCTGAAAATCAGTTGCATCATAGTTGTCATTGAGGTAGGATTGTATTTCCTTGATCTGAACATCGAGGGTTTTCATTTTCTTTTCCTCTTCTCTAATAATGAGGTTCATAAGTTCAATCGAGCAGGTTGTAAGAATTTGATTCCATTCAGTATGAAAATCCTCATTGAAAATAAAAGTGAGAGTTTTCCTGATCCTTAAGCCTCGTGGCACCATATTCTTTTCCACATATTTCTTCAGAGTGGCTGAGTCCCACCATGTTCTGAGTCTCTGCGAAAATTTTTTTTTTAAAAGTCCCAAAAAGTGTATGTTTATTAGCATGAGAGGAGGAAGCATAGTCTTGTTGTATCTCGGTGTTGTCAAGGAAAATGGAATCCAATCTCTTTTGTCTATCTTCATTCTCAAAGGATAAAAAATCCATGGTAAGGTAGATAAATAGGTGATGGGTAAATGTATGAAAAAGGTTTCTTGTTAATACGTATAGAAAAAATTAATAATATTCATATATTTCGTTGGAGAATGTATATCAAGAAAAACTTTATATCCAAAGAAGTTCTTTAGGTAAATGAGGGGAAATGAGCTAATAACACGGGTAAGCACGAAAAAAAGCCATTTACCCATCACCTTTTTATCTACCTTACCATGGATTTTTTATCCTTTGAGAATGAAGATAGACAAAAGAGATTGGATTCCATTTTCCTTGACAACACCGAGATACAACAAAACTATGCTTCCCCCTCTCATGCTAAATAAACATACACTTTTTGGGACTTAGAAAAAATTTTTTCGCAGAGACTCAGAACATGGTGGGACTCAGCCACTCTGAAGAAATATGTGGAAAAGAATATGGTGCCACGAAGCTTAAGGATCAGGAAAACTCCCACTTTTATTTTCAATGAGGATTTTCATACTGAATGGAATCGAATTCTTACAACCTGCTCGATTGAACTTATGAACCTCATTATTAGAGAAGAGGAAAAGAAAATTAAAACCCTCGATGTTCAGATCAAGGAAATACAATCCTACCTCAATGACAACTATGATGCAACTGATTTTCAGAAACTTAATGAAAAATTTTTGACCAACATCAAAAAGATTGAAGACAACATCACGCAATATAAACAGCGGAAATACAAACGAGACACTCATGATTATAAAACCAATCAAATTTATACCTGGCACACTACCAGGAAATCCATCTTGAAAAATCCCAATGACATGTCCTTAAAGGATAAATCAGTTGTTTTTTCATCCACTGATCTTGATACAACAGGAGGCAGTTCCAGCTCCATTGACTCCAATAGGCACTACGGAGATACCATCGAATCTACTAGGAAGTAAAAAAACGTCCCTGGCACAGGGGAGGGAGAAAGCATAATAAATATAGGAAAAAGTCTTCCCCGACGCTCCAAGAGGAGACAACATTACAGATACTGAAAGATGATTCTGAAAAAGGATTTTCTGTCATTAATTTATCAACTTGTACTCTTGATCACAACCAATGCAAGGTTTTACAGAAAGGCCTCAGTTTTGCTCCTGCACATAGAGCTGACTTATTTCAGACCATCAGAGATATCAACAAATTCATTCACAATCTTACCATCAAAAAACATTTCATCCTTTCTGAAAAAGAGGAAGATACCCAAATAATAACATCTGACATTCCTATCCCTCTATACATGAATTTGAAAGATGTGTCAAACAGGGGGGGGGGAGAGAAACGACCAAAGTCCTCTTTATTGCAAACATATATTTATTATTGACAAGAGACAGGGGAAAGACACCACAGTGTTCAAATAAAATCAATAAAAGAAGGATGCGGTTGACCATGCATATATCAATCATATAACATACAGTATATATGGCAAGTAGTACACAGGAGTTTCATAAATAGTCCATATAGTTCTCTCAATACACCATTGGCATATTCATTTCATAGTATATACAGAGGTCATAACGTACTCAATTCATAGTGTATACAGAGATCATAGGGAGAACGGTCCACACCTATAATGTATCATATGTCAGTGAAATCACGGTGCGTACACCTGGCATAAAAACATACCTATAGGATAACCAAAAATGCAATAACATTAGAACTGCCTATAGCATGTTCATAATACAGACAACCAGTATTCATATATATATATCTCACACTACATTTCTCAGCTAGGAACACATAAATGTGCTTATAAACCTGAAGAGTTAATTGTCAGGTGTCGGTGCTGATACCTCATCAAGACGTCCCCAAACCCAATCATAAGACAACTATGCATTGCGGGTATGACATTGCAACCGCCTGCCAAGGCTGATGTATAGTTAATCCAAGGGCTACAGGGGTAGTGGCTGATATGGCTGCAGGGGGATCAATTACACCGTAGAAGTGTTGCTGGAAACAAAATAAACCAAATACTGGATATCTATAGATTGCTATGCAGCATAATCAACCAGCAACACATGTACTGTGACACCAATCCTAGGTCTGTGAAGACATTCACCCATGCAGACATATAATCATTACGCCACTAGGTATCGGTAGTAGACCAGTAGTGAACCAACCTCCCAAACCATTAACTGAACCCATGCAGTATGATAAAGGTACATTACCTGTGCCAATCTTAGAGTCACACGCATCCAGAGACGCCCTACGCGCGTTTCGGCAACGCCTTCGTCCATACTGCATGGGTTCAGTTAATGGTTTGGGAGGTTGGTTCACTACTGGTCTACTACCGATACCTAGTGGTATCTTATGATTGGGTTTGAGGACGTCTTGATGAGGTATCAGCACCGACACCTGACAATTAACTCTTCAGGTTTATAAGCACATTTATGTGTTCCTAGCTGAGAAATGTAGTGTGAGATATATATATATGAATACTGGTTGTCTGTATTATGAACATGCTATAGGCAGTTCTAATGTTATTGCATTTTTGGTTATCCTATAGGTATGTTTTTATGCCAGGTGTACGCACCGTGATTTCACTGACATATGATACATTATAGGTGTGGACCGTTCTCCCTATGATCTCTGTATACACTATGAATTGAGTACGTTATGACCTCTGTATATACTATGAAATGAATATGCCAATGGTGTATTGAGAGAACTATATGGACTATTTATGAAACTCCTGTGTACTACTTGCCATATATACTGTATGTTATATGATTGATATATGCATGGTCAACCGCATCCTTCTTTTATTGATTTTATTTGAACACTGTGGTGTCTTTCCCCTGTCTCTTGTCAATAATAAATATATGTTTGCAATAAAGAGGACTTTGGTCGTTTCTCTCCCCCCCCTGTTTGACACGTATTCAATACGACTGTCCTGAGATGGTCCAGTATCACCCACGTTTGTACCACTATAGGGATTTGCCTCAAGATATCATAATTTGAGAGTAACAATGTGGGTGTATCAATTGCCAATTATTTGTATATGAATTTGAAAGAACAGATTTCTACAAGAACTTTGATTGATTTGGATGAGTCTCATAATACCACACTAGATCCTCATCCGTTCAAAATATCTAATAAGGACTTCTACCCCATTTCATCACGTGTGCCTGCTATGGATATATATCAGGACACTATGGAAATTGAAATTAAGAAAGCACTTTTGTCTGAGTCCTCTCTCAAGCCATGATGTATTCATGGAACCGATGAAGTTTTTCTTGGATTTTTAATCATTGAATAAAGTTTCTACACTTTTATATATTTTTCGTTGGATTTATATTTTTGCTATCCTGGAATTGGTGCTGAGTCCCGTCCTTTCTCCTTGCTATTGCCTCTACGGACCTGCCTGTCCGGTGGACATCCTGCATCCCACCTGAACTGAGCGGATATATATCCGGGTGAGCTGAATAATTTTTTTTTTTTTTCATAATTTCAGATCTACAGGTCTGGGAGCATTTGGGCACCAGCGATCATAATATGGTAAGCTTCAAATTATTATTCAATAGAGCATTTGAAAGGGGAAATGCTAAAACCTAGAATTTTAGGAAAGCTGATTTCAACAAATTAAAGGAAAAACTTAATTGTGTCGATTGGGGCAATGTCATGGTTACTGAGGATACCGAACATACAGTAAATGGGGCAAGTTTAATGATATACTCCTAGAGTCCTGCAAAAACTTATACCTTCTGGTATAAAATGTCTAGGAATAAAAACAAAACCTCTATGGATGAATAAGACAGTACAAAGTATAATAAAACAAAAACAAATGGCATTCAAAATCTTGAAGGCTGAGAATACAGAAATAGCATTTCAGGAGTATAAGAATCTCAAAAGGAAATGTAAAAATTAAATCAAGCAAGCAAAATTAGCTACTGAAACAAAAATGGACAAGGACATTAAAATAAATCTCACATTTTTTATAAATATATTAATGCCAAAAGGAAAACAAAGGATGGTATGGGTTCCTTAAAATATAATAACCAGTTAATTATAGAGGACAAAGAAAAGATTGAGATATTAAACAGTAACTTTTCATCTGTGTTCACCAAGGAACAGACTGTTCCAGGGAGCATTCAACAAGTCAAAAATCAAAGTTCACCACCTGATATTAATTTAACACAAGAAGAAGTAGGCCTGCATCTGAGTAAATTAAATATTGACAAATCCCCTGGGCCAGATGGCATTCATCCACGAATATTGAGTGAATTGAGCTCAGTAACTGACAGACCACTGTATCTCATCTTCTTAGACTCGCTTGTACCAGGATTGGTTCCTCAGGATTGGAGGATTTTAGATGTGGTACCAATATTTAAGAAAGGTAAGAAGGTGGATCCAGGCAACTACTATCCAATAATTTGTAAAAATATATTGCAGAAAATAATATAATAACTGACAGACAGCATGGATTGATGAAAGATAAGTCGTGTCTAACTAACATGTTGGGGTTCTATGAGGAGGTAAGTGCAAATATGGATATTGGTAAAGCAGTTGATGTGATTTATTTGGGCTTTGCAAAAGCATTTGATACTGTACCACATAATAGCCTTATATTGAAGCTCCAGAAGCAGGGACTAGGGGAAACTATATGCACATGGGTAAGGAATTGGCTAAAAGATAGGAAACAAAAGTAGTCATAAATGGTATATTCTCTAAATGGGCTATAGTCAGCAGTGGGTTACCGCAGGGATGTGTGCTAGGACCGATCCTTTTTAATCTCTTTATTAATGACCTTGTGGATGGGATTGATAGTAAAGTGTCAATCTTTGCTGATAACTATGTAGGATATTAAAAAGATGTCAGAATGGGCAGACACTTGTCAAATGAGATTTAATGTTAAGAAATGTAAATTAATGCACCAAGGATGGAGAAATCCTATAGCTGCATATATATTAAATGGAAGTAAACTCGGGACTACAGAGCAGGAGAAGGACTTGGGTAATCAGGATACAAATAAGCTGAGCAGCAGTACTCAATGTCAGGCAGCAGCTGAAAAAGTAAAGAATATTTTAGGGTGTATAAAAAGAGAGATTAGATCCTGTGATCCCAACGTATTGTTACCTGTTTATAAATCACTTGTAAGGCCACAGCTAGAATATGGATTCAGTTTTGGGCTTCAAATTTTGAAAAGAACATTCAGAAGTTAGTTTAAAGGCAGGGGGCATTTGTGCAGATTTTAAACAAGTGCTGATTTTAATAAGTGCACAGCAGTTAGTAATGGCATGAGTCTAACATTCATCTCTCATCTCTTCATACAGGTATATATAATCAACTCATCTCCTCTCATCTGCTGAATTCTAACTCCGCTTTCTGCTTATAGCAATGAAATGGTATATATCATTATTTGCAACTGAGCTTTTTCTTGGATGTTTAAATTTCATCCCACTTGCTCCTGAGGTTTATGATCCTGCTAGCATGCAAGCATGTTTGTTGTTATTACAACTTATTGCCTCTTTTTGTTTAAAGTTAGATGATTGATTGATTAACGCGTTAAACTGACACAGATCTAAGCACAAACCTTACTATATAAGTAAACCTAGCTAAGGGTAAACATTTATGCAGGGGGCATTTGTGCAGATTTTTTTAATAAGTGCACAGCAGTTATTCATGGCAGTTGTACAGGGCAGGAGACAGGTAAGGCATGCAAAACAATCAAACAAACTTGCTCCACATTTTGGTGTATTGCAACATGTTTCCACCCTATGTATTTGTACCATTTATATGCTAGCTGCTTCAATCCCTCATTTCTACTGCTCTTTCACACACCCAGTACACTCCATCTATATCAGCCCTTCTCTCCTCTCCTCTCCTATGTACTGCTCTCATGCTCTTTTCAAAATTATAAACCATCCAGATCCATTCACACCCACCATGCAACGTAATAGACACTCTCAAAAATCTCTTATCCACATGCTCACTCTCTCTATTCTCCTTCTCCTTTTAGCAGGAGATATTGCACCTAATCAAGGACCTTCTTATAATAGTAAGCTCAATTCCTTCCCTGGCATATTCAGAAAACCCCTAAATCTCATTAATATTCCTTGCATACCTTCTTTCTCTTTTAACTGTGCCCTTTGGAACTCGCGCTCAGCATGTAACAAACTCTCCTTCATCCATGACTTCTTCCTTTCCAATTCCCTTAACCTCCTGGCTCTTACTGAGACCTGGATTCAGCAGTCAGACACCACCGCAGCTGCTGCTCTTTCATATGGTGGCCTACAATTTTCTCAAACCCTAGACTTGACAACAGATCAGGTGGAGGTGTTGGTCTGTTGCTTTCCCCAAACTGCACTTTTCAGGTCAACCCTCCTGTTCCCTCACTTATCTTCCCTTCTTTTGAGGTCCACACTGTCAGGCTTTACAGACCCTTCTCCCTGCAAGTAGCAGTTGTGTATCGCCCTCCAGGCCCAACAAGTCAGTTCTTGGATAATTTTGCCACCTGGCTTCCACATTTTCTAGCCTGTGACCTCCCCACTCTTGTCATGGGGGACTTTAACATCCCCATTGATGATCCCCTCTCCCCAGCTGCCACTCATCTTTTATCTCTAACCTCCTCTCTTGGCCTTTCACAACTAACTAACTCTCCAACACATGAAGGTGGGAATATGCTGGACCTGGTCTTCTCCCGTCTCTGCTCAGTGCATGATTTCACTAACTCCCCTCTCCCACTCTCTGACCACAACCTTCTTTCATTCTTGGTCAAGAGCTGTCAACCCACTCAGGACACCCCCACTTACCTCCCATATAGGAATATACATGTCATTAACAACCAGAAATGTCTGAAGAAGTTGCAGTCATCACTGGCTCCAATATCCTCCCTCTCATGTCCTGACTCTGCTGTAAAACATTATAATGAAACCGTACAGAGCGCCCTAGATGAAACTGCACCTGCTACACGCAGAGCAACTCGGCGCAGATGGCAGCAGCCCTGGCACACGTTGCAAACACGCTTTCTCCAGCGGTGTTCCAGGTGCGCTGAACGCTTGTGGAGAAAATCCAATCTAGCCGAAGATTTCATCCATTATAAGTTTATGCTCAAAATATACAATGCTGCCCTTCACCTCTCCAAACAAGAATATTTTAACACCCTCATCACCTCTCTAGCCAACAATCCTAAACGACACTTTGATACTTTCCATTCCCTCCTAGGACCAAGAGTTCTGGCCCCAACCACCAACTTCAGTGCAGATGACCTGGCCAATTATTTTAAAGAAAAAATTGACCATATACGCCAGGAAATTTCCTCCCAGGCTCATAACATCACACATTGACTGCTCCCTACTACACTACATCTAGCTCACTTTCACTCTTTGATCCAGTCACAGAAGAAGTCACCAGGCTCCTCGCATCTTCTCGCCCTACTACCTGCACCAGTGACCCTATTCCCTCACATCTCCTTAAATCTGTCACCCCAGCTGTCACCACTCACCTAACTAAAATATTCAATCTCTCACTCTCCTCTGGTGTCTTTCCCTCCTCCTTCAAACATGCCAGCATACACCCATTACTTATAAAACCATCTCTGTACCAAAATTGTGCCGCTGACTACAGACCTATCTTTAATCTCTCATTCATCTCCAAACTCCTGGAACGTCTGGTCCACTCCCGTTTAATCCGCTGTCAGATAATTCTCTCCTCGACCCTCTACAATCCTGTTTCCCCTCCTTACATTCTACTGAAACTGCTCTTACTAAAGTCTCTAATGATTTACTAACAGCTAAATCTAATGGTCACTACTCCCTGCTGATCCTCCTGGATCTCTCTGCTGCATTTGATACTTTGGATCACCAGCTCCTATTCACTATGCTCCGCTCTATCAGGCTCAAGGACACCGTTCTTTCCTGGTTCTCCTCTTACCTCTCTAACCACTCATTCACTGTATGCTTTGCCAGCTGCACTTCCTCTCCTCTTTCCCTTACGGTCGGGGTTCCTCAGGGTTCAGTCCTAGGCCCCCTCCTGTTCTCTCTATACACAGCCCCTATTGGACAAACAATCAGCAGATTTGGTTTCCAGTACCATCTCTATGCTGATGACACCCAACTGTACACATCTTCTCCTGACATCACCCCTGCACTATTACAAAATACTACCGATTGTTTGTCCGCTGTCTCCAACATCATGTCCTCCCTCTATCTAAAACTGAACCTGTCAAAAACTGAACTTCTCCTGTTTCCTCCCTCTCCTAACCTTCCGAAACCCAATATTACCATTTCTGTGTGTGGCTCTACAATTATTACGCCCCAGCAGCACGACCGCTATCTAGGGGTTATAGTTGACTCCGATCTCTCCTTCACTCCCCACATTCGTTCACTTGCTCGTTCTTGTCAATTCCACCTTAAAAACATCTCAAGAATTCGACCTTTTCTTACCGTTGACTCTGCAAAAACTCTTAGGCGGGCTTTGCACGTTGCGACATCGCAAGCCGATGCTGCGATGTCGCACGCGACAGTCCCCGCCCCAGTCGCAGGTACGATATCTTGTGATAGCTGGCGTAGCGAAAATTATCGCTACGCCAGCTTCACATGCACTCACCTGCCCTGCGACCGTCGCTCTCGCCGGCGACCTGCCTCTTTCCTAAGGGGGCGGGTCGTGCGGCGTCATAGCGACGTCACATGGCAGGCGGCCAATAGCGGCGTAGGGGCGGAGATGAGCAGGATATAAACATCCCACCTCCTTCCTTCCATAGCCGCCGGCGGCAGGTAAGGAGATGTTCCTCGCTCCTGCGGCTTTACACACAGCGATGTGTGCTGCCGCAGGAACGAGAAACAACATCGTACCTGTCGCGGCACCAGCATTATGGAAATGTCGGAGCCTGCAACGATGATACGATAACGACGCTTTTGCGCTCGTTCATCGTATCATCAAGGATTTACACACTACGACATCGCAAGTGACGCCGGATGTGCGTCACTTTCGATTTGAACCCATCGACATCGCAACTGCAATGTCGTAGTGTGTAAAGCCGCCCTTACTGTCTGTAAAAACATTAAAATTAATACATCTAGTTATCAAATATTTTATAGTAGGACATATAAGTTCACAGTTCTGTTTATGTTGGAGGGCATAGTTTATTAATAAAGTTTTTATAAGGAATACATATTAAAATATCCATATTGAATATACTTGAGTACTGACATGGAAGGATATATATAAATCTTCTGGAAGCTTCTAGAAGATTATGTCATATGGAACTATGTTCAACTAAAACACCCTATATGGACTGGACAGTTGTCATATAACACACGATGGAGGGGGCTACTGGTCGCTCCTGCACGTAGTCAGCTGCCAGAAGGCTCCGAGGCAGCAAGATGAACACATGCTGTCCAGCCTAGGAGATCACCCCTGCTTTGCCATTCAGAATCCAAGGAGAGATGGATGAAGATTTTCTATTGATCAATATGGACTAGATGAACTCTTTTTCGTAAGCTAATGAAGTTTATTATTTTTCCTTTCTGTAACTGAACCCTGGCAACCATTTTAAATAAATAAAATATATTTATTTTTTACATTTTTGAAGTCCTTTCTTTCATGCGCTTTTACGTATTTGAAGAAAAATATATTTAAGAGTATATTTTTTAACACTGTCGCTCTCATTCATTCTCGCCTGGATTATTGTAATTCTTTACTAATTGGTTTCCCTGTTACTAAACTCTTCCCTCTCCAATCCATTCTGAATGCCGCAGCCAGGATCATTTTCCTCTGCAACCGCTTCACTGATGCCTCTGCTCTTTGCCAGTCATTGCACTGGTTGCCTATCCCTTACAGAATCCAATATAAACTTATCACTGTCACTCACAAAGCTGTCCACGGTTCCGCACCACCCTACATCTCCTCCCTCATCTCTGTCTAACACCCCACCCGTGCCCTCCGCTCTGCTAATGACTTAAGACTGACATCCTCAACAATTCAAACCTCCCACTCCCGTCTTCAAGATTTCTCACGAGTTGCGCCTAAGCTCTGGAACATACTACGAAGAGCAGGGGTCCCCAAACTTTTTACACAGGGGGCCAGTTCACTGTCCCTCAGACCGTTGGAGGGCCGGACTATAAGAAAAACTATGAAAATCCCTATGCACACTACACGTGTGCTCTCTCCCCCATATAGGTCCCATGCCACCCCCCATATAGGTCCCAAGCTCTTCCCCCATATAGGTCCCATGCAGTCTCCCTCATATAGGGCCAACTCTTTACCCCATATAGGTCCCATGCCCCCCCATATAGGTCCCATGCTCTTCCACCATATAGGTCCCATGCAGTCTCCACCATATAGGTCCCATGCAGTCTCCCTCATATAGGTCCCATGCAGTCTCCCTCATATAGGTCCCATGCAGTCTCCCCCTTATAGGTCCCATGCAGTCTCCCTCATATAGGGCCAGCTCTTTCCCCCATATATGTCCCATGCTCTTCCCCATATAGGTCCCATGCAGTCTCACCCATATAGGTCCCATGCAGTCTCCCCCAAATAGGTCCCATGCAGTCTCCCTCATGTAGGGCCAGCTCTTTCCCCCATATAGGTCCCATGCTCTTCCCCCATATAGGTCCCATGCAGTCTCCCCCATATAGGTCCCATGCAGTCTCCCTCATATAGGTCCCATGTAGTCTCCCTCATATAGGTCCCATGCAGTCTCCCCATATAGGTCCCATGCAGTCTCACCCATATAGGTCCAATGCAGTCTCCCTCATATAGGGCCAGCTCTTTCCCCCATATAGGTCCCACGCCCCCCCATATAGGTCCCACGCCCCCCCCATATAGGTCCCATGCTCTTCCACCATATAGGTCCCATGCAGTTGTGGCGCCCTGGACTAGCCAGATCGTCACAGGTACTACAACATGCACCCCCACCCCGAGACAGGCACATCAGCTAGACACAAAATCCTTGTTGCCTCCCTCCAGGGGCTGATGTCCACACCAGGTGGGGTGGAGCCAGGCGGTTGGCCCCACCCACTGAGGAGTTCACAGTCCTGGAGGCGGGAAAAGGAAGTCAGAGAGAGATCAGTTAGGGAAGTGAAGGAGAGAGGAGTGAAGTGGTAGTCGAGGAGCAAACTGACCGTGTCCGAGTGTGTGGCCCGGGCACCAAGAGCAAGGTTGGCAGACGGTGGTGGCCGTCTGCAGGAGAGGCAGCTCAACGCGGAACCGTAGGACCGGGGACGGGCGGTGGCCCGCCGGTATCGAACCGGGGAGCGAAGTTAAGCCAGCACACACAGGCAGGGCCTACGGACCCCGACCAGGCTTGGAGTCGCCATTAGAGGTCAAATCCGTCAGTGACCGGAACCCCAGGGGTTTCCTAACAGCCAAGATCCGATTGAAGGCAACCGTCCAACCAGCAAAAAAAAGGAAATACAGCTACCGCCACAGCTAGAGTTCCATGGGCCAGAGCCTGCGGGCAAAAGGGCTCCTCCGGCACATATACACGCTGGGGAGCAGGTTACCAGTGGGAATCCATCGGGACCGAACATACACACAGGTGCAGGGAAAGGCAGCCACCACCAACCGTCCAGGAGAAACTACAGCAGCCGTCTGCGGGACCCGTCCATCCAGCCATTTGGTTTACCAGAGACTTTGTGTACATGTGTGGCTGAGTGAGTACTACCGTGCCATCCGGCACTGCGCTGCGCGGTCCAAGCGACCCTGCACCTTGCCAACCCTGCCTCCCCGTCACCTCACCGGGCCCCGGGACAACCAACCCCTACCCACGGAGGGGAAAACAACATCCCAGCTGCTCCCTGCCATCGCTCCCGGGATCCCCGTTACCAGCAGCGGTGGTGCCCAACTTCACCACAACCCGTGGGTGGTGTCACGGATCAAATCCCCAAACCAAACTACCCCCTTTCACTCACGGGCGAGGAGCGCCGCTCGAGTCCCCGGATCCGGCCCACCGCTCGAGCCACCGAGCAGCCATAGCAGCAGCGACGGACCCGAGCGTTAGCGAGCGCAGTGGCGGCGGCGCCCTCCCCGCCCGCGACACAGTCTCCCTCATATGGGGCCAGGTCTCTCCCCCATATATGTCCAGCTCTCCCCCATATAAGTCCCATCAATCCCCCATATAGATCCAGCTCTCTGATCCTCCTCCATGCCCAGTAAAAAAAAGTGAAAATACACTTTACCTAGCACTGCAGCCGCTCCCGCGCTGTGGTCTCGGCTTCTCTGTCTTCGGCTGTAAGGCCTAGATGAGCACGTCGTGCGTCATGACGTGATTATTCTAGGTCCGGACGACGAGCGCCGAGCGTCTACACAGGAACGAGACTTCCCGTATAGCGCTCGGCGGGTTATTTCAATTGTAAGCGCCTGTGCACTTACAATTGAAATAACACAAGGAAATTGTGATGCAGGCCGGGTAAATGGCCTCCGGGGGCCGGATGCGTAGTTAGATTAATTCCCAACATCCACACCTTTAAGCGGGCCCTAAAAACACATTTCTTTAGACTAGCCTATCACCTCACTGCCCTGATCTAATCTAGTCCCTTTCTGCCCTTCAAAAAATGACTTCCAGTTTTTGTCCCCTGTAGCTGTATAAATTTTCACCGACGGGTTCATGCAGCTGCTTTTGAATACCCCATTAAATTGATGGCTGGACCATATATGACAAGCTTTTCTCCCCCCCATTCACCTTTTGTGTCTCCCCTATTTCCTCATAGACTAAGCTTACGAGCAGGGCCCTCACTCCTCCTGGTATCTTAATTTTTTTTATTTTGTATTGTCTCATATTGTCTGTACATGTCCCCTCTTAATTGTTAAGCGCTGCGGAAAACGTTGGCGCTATAGAAATAAAACTTATTATTATTATTATGGGTCTCCCTAGCTTGAGAATACTAACCCTCAGCTGCGAGGCTTTATCTTGGCATCAAAAGTGGGGGGAACGCACGCCGGCTTTTTACGTTTTGTTTTTTTTTTTACTGTACGATATAGACCCGCCCACCGGCGGCTGTGATTGCTCGCAGTCAGACAGCTGTCACTCAGCTTGGGGGTGGGTCTGACTGCAACCAATCACAAGGTGAAGAAGTAAATATGTAATTAGGCTAATGAGCGGGTGCAGTGATTATGTAATGAGGCTAATGAGCGGGTACGGAAGAAGAGAGGCAGCAGGAGCAGTGTGACAGCCGCGCGGCACCTGTGATTGGTGAGTATGAAGCGAAGAGACAGCGAGAGAGACTAAGTGACGTAATACTGTCACATCCTCATTATCAGAATCCATATGTGAGTCAGAAATGCATGCTCCAGGCTCTCCCCATTCACTTTCATCCCTTCCCCATCCATTTCAGCCTTTTCCTCAGGTCCCCAGACCTCTTTCTTGGGTCCAGCAGAAAATTACTCGCATTTCCAATTGACTTGCATTGTACTCGCTATTCGGAACAAATTCAGGAATATTACAAAGTACTCGTTACGAGTGTAGCGATTACGAATATTACGGTGCTCGCTCATCTCTAGTTAAGATGCTCTGGTCTCAAATTATCAAAGCTTTTATGCCAAAAAAATTGTCATACAAGCTTTGAAAAGTCTAAAAAATTTGGATTAATTCAGATTCATGCGAAATTTTGGTGGCTTTTGGCATTTTCACTACAAAATTGGCAGAGCTTGGGTGGGATGGGGCGTGATAGCAAAGCTCCTTTAATTCATGACGAGCTGTACCCCTATGCCAGAAATCCCACTCCAGTCCCTGATGGGAGTAATATTTCTAGCATAGCACAAGGAGGCACACTCCAGATTAATGAAGAGGCATTCACCACTTCATCAATCAGGAGTGGCCTCCGCATAAAATAGGCCCCTTATGTTATAAAAATGGTTCCTTTTCAAAGGATCATTGTAATAATGGACAAAAAACAAAAGGATTTTATATGTTTGATATCCAAGTGATTATTTTTGTTGTGGGGCTACCCACAAATAGAGATGAGCGGACCCGTTGAAGTTTGGGTTCGACTTTTTCAGCCAGACTTTAGATAAGGTTCAGTTCGGGACCTGGACTTGACCTGAACCCCACTAGAATTCATTCATTGGGCAGTTTGGGTTTTCGCCCACATGCAACCGGCTATAAACAGTATTTCCGGGGAAGGGAGGGTGGATTTTTCTCTTCTAAACACTACATTCTATAACGATGTTTTTACCCCCAGTGAAAGCCGTTCAACCACTGCAAGCGGCTCGCACTGGGCCGAACACCGAGCGTACCCGAGCACACCGATGCTAGATCGAGTAGTTAGGATACATAAAGCACCAAAACTCTGAATTCTAACACTGATTTTTCTATAAAATCAGCGTTTGATATGAACACTGAACTTTACTATTTAGATTCGCTCGTCTCTGCGCACAAACCTTTATTACAGTTTATAATATGGGTGTAGAAGAGACCAGAACTGAAAGAGGGCTATCTCTTTGTGAAGAGCAAGTAACATTTATGATACCTATGCTGGGGTTTTGTGAATTTAATGGGATTCTGTCACTAAATGTTTGCCCCTTAATTAAACATCAGGATAATGTAAGGAACAAGTCCAGAGAAAATGAGTATTTAAGGGGAAATACAGATGATTAGCAGCTGAAGGAAAAGGAGCTCCCTTGGGTCCTAAAGGGAAAAGGATAAAAACCCAACAGAGGAGCTACCTAGTACACTGAATACTGACAGCAGCAACAATAGAAAGTTAGGAACCATGTTGCGCAGCGAAACGCTGTGACCTTCTATTGCTGGACACCTAAGGACTATCTCCATAAGCTCTGTATAACCCTGCCCCCACCCCTGATTGGCAGCTTCCTGTCTATGCTCATTGTAGACAGCTGCCAACCAGTGGTGTGAGTGGGGTTATACACCGCAGCATTTCGAGAAATGGTAGATTTTAAGCAGATAAAAATGATTTTTATAAAAACTTCAGCAAGCTGCCAAGTAAGTGACACATCGCTGGAATCAGTCTCTGCTTATCAAGGTCGATTGGACACCCGTTTGAGGTAGCTTTATTCCTCTTAACCGCTTCACGACCTTTGACGGATACATCCGTCATGGTGCCCTGGTACTTAAAGCCCCATGCCGGATATATATATTCGGGAAGGAAAGGACCTGTACCTGACCTCAGGAGGGGTGGTGTCTCCTCCCTGGACCTATGGAGGCTGTGATTGGCTGACAAACGCCGCATAGCCAATCACAGCCAGTGTAATGTTTCAGCCATTTAAAATGGTTGAATCATTGAAATCCAGCTATGATCACTGCAGCTGTAGCACTGATCATTGGCTGGAGCTGGGTGACCTTTGCTGCACCCTCCCCCAGCTCTGATTGGAGAGATCGGCCTTGTGACCGATCTCTCTAATCACCGTGGATCTGGGGTCGGAGGTCTGTAGGTGATCACTCTCCTCAGCTTGCCCGTCTGTGGAAGCTGAGGAGAACGATCCCTAAGGGTGGGTGACTATCGGTAAGTCACTGCCCCCGATCCACTGCTGTTCCCGATCACCGCTGCAGCCACTGCCCCAGATCATCCGCCGCCCTCCATCTCCTTCGCCGCTGCTCTCCTCCGCCCCTGCTCTGCTCCGCCCCTGCATCGCCGCTGCACTGCTCCTTCTGCTGCCCCCCTGCATCTGCCGTCGCCCCCCCCTGCATCTGTCGTCGCCCCACCTGCATCTGCCGCTGCCACCCCTGCAGCTGCCGTCGCCACCCCTGCATCTACCGTCGCCCCCCCCTGCATCTGCCGCCATTCCCCCTGCATATGCTCCCGCACTGTCCCCGATCAGCCACTGCCCCCCTGCATCTGCCACTGCCCCCTGCATCTGCCACTGTGCCCCTGCATCTGCCACTGCCCCCTTGCATCTGCCACTGCTCCCCTGCATCTGCCACTGCCCCCTGCATCTGCCACTGCCCCCCTGCATCTGCCACTGCCCACCTGCATCTGCCACTGCCCCCCCTGCATCTGCCACTGCCCCCCCTGCATCTGCCACTGCCCCCCTGCATCTGCCGTTGCACTCCATCAGCTTCTGCGCCCCTCCCCGATCTGCTGCCCGCGCTCTCCCATCCTCTTCATCTGCTGCTCCCTCTCGGATCTGCTCCCTCCTCCATCTGCTGCCTTCTCCATCTGCTGCCTAGATCCATCCTGTAAGGTAGCTATCCCCAATCTCACATCTCACTCCCCTTCCACCATCCCCCTCATCCTCCGCCACTCCTGCATCCGTTGCGCCCTTTTCCATCCTCCATTCATCCTTTTTTCCAGCTCACCTAGTCCCCCCCCCTTTTGCAGCACATCCGTGCGTGCGTCCTGATTTTTTTTCTGTAAACTAAGAAAGAAATACAAATAAACTTAATTTAGGGCCAGTAAAATTATACTGTAGTAATCGTCAACTACAGTATTTTTTACTGAATATTGTAAGGGTCAGCCCAGTGCCACACATGAGATCGATGCATGAGTCTCGCATCGCATCATCCGGCACGGTCACTCTCTTCCAGACAGGAGTGTGTTGCTGTGCTGGATGATGCGATGCGAGATTCGTGCATCGCTCTCACGTGTGGCACTTGCCTTAGTGTCAGTTGCAGGCGCTCATTTTTTATTTTGTTTTACTAACATCTGTATTTCTTATTTCGCCAAACTAATTTTTTTGTATGGGGGGGTCTAGTTTCCAAAATTGGGTCACATGTGGGGAAGCTCCACTGTTTTCGGCACATCAGGGGGATCTCCAAACGCAACATGGTGCGGCTAACAATTCCAGCTAATTTTTCATTTAAAAAGTCAAATGATGCTCCTTCCCTTTGGAGATCTGCCGTGCGCCCAAACAGTGGTTTTTTGCCACATATGAGGTATCAGCGTACTCAGGACAAATTGCCCAACAATTTTGCTGTCAATTTTATCCTGTTACCCCTGTAAAAATTAAAAAACTGAGCCTAAAATAACATTTTTGTTGCAAAAAAAGTACTTTTATGTTTTTATGGCTCAATGTATGAAGCACGTGAGGGTTCAAAGTGCTCATTACCCATCAAGATTTATGCCATGGGGGGGTCTAGTTTCCAAAATGAGGTCACTTGTGGGGGAGCTCCATTGTTTAGGCACCTCAGGGGGTTTCCAAACGCAACATGGCGTCCGCTAATAATTCCAACCAATTTTGCTGTGAAATGGTGCTCCTTCTCTTCTGAGCCCTGCCGTGTGCCCAAACAATTACTTTCCACCACATATGAGGTATCTGTGTACTCAGGAGAAATTGCACAATACATTTTATGGTGCCTTTTTTCCTGATACCCTTGTGGAAAAAAAAACTACCCGGTTGAAATAACAATTTTGTGGTAAAGAAATATATATATATATTTTCACGGCTGAACATTCTAACCTTTTGTGAAGCCTCCAGGGGTTCAAAGTGTTCACTAAACATCTAGATAAATTCCATGAGGGCTCTAGTTTCCAAAATGGGGTCACTTGTGGGGAGCTCCATTGTTTAGGCAACTCAGGGGGTCTCCAAACACAACATGACATCCGCTAATGATTCCAGACAATTTTGCATTTGAAAAGTCAAATGACGCTCCTTTCCTTCCAAGCCCTGCCGTGCGCCCAAACATTTTATTTCCACCACATACGAGGTATCTGTGTACTCAGAAGAAAATGCACAATACATTTTATGTTGCAATTTTTCCTGATACCCTTGTGAAAAAAAAGCTACCTGGTTGAAGTAACAATTTCGTGGTAATTTGTTTTTTTTTTTTATTTTGACGGCTCAAAGTTATTAACTTTTGTGAAGCCCCCAGAGGTTCAAAGTGCTCACTAAACATCTAGATAAATTCCATGAGGGGTCTAATTTAAAAAATGGGGTCACTTGTGGGGGAGCTACATTGTTTAGGCACCTAAAGGGGTCTCCAAACGCAACATCGCATCTGCTCATTATTCCAGCCAATTTTGCTTTCAAAAATTCAAATGATGCTTCTTCCCTTCTGAGCCTTGCCGTGCACCCAAACAATTGATTTCCACCACAAATGAGATGTCGGTGTACTCAGTAGAAATTGCACAATCAATTCTATGGTGCATTTTTTCCTGATACCCTTGTGAAAATGCTACATTTTATGGCTAAAGTAACATTTTTGTGTAAAAAAGTAAAATTTTTATTTTTTCCTTCCACATTGCTTTGGTTGCTGTGAAGCTCCTAAAGGGTTAATAAACTTCTTGGATGTAGTTTTGAGCAGTGTGAGGGGTACAGATTTTATAATGGGGTCACATTTGGGTATTTTCTGTCACCTAGGCCTCTCAAAGTCACTCCAAATGTGGTAAACATTTTTTTTGTACATTTTGTTGGAAAAATGAGAAATTGCTGATGAACTTTGAACCCTTCTAACTTCATAACGAAAAAAGACTTTGTTTCGAAAATTACGCTGGTGTAAAGTAGTCAAGTGGGAAATGTTATTTAGTAACTATTTTGTGTGACATATCTCTCAGATTTATTGACATAAAATTTCAAATTTTGAAAATTGCGAATTTTTCAAACGTTTCGCCAAATTTCCAAAGTTTTCACAAATGCAAAAAATATTGACCTAAATTTATCACTGACATGAAGTACAATATGTCTCGAAAAAACAATGTCAGAAATTCCGGGATCTGTTGAAGATTTCCAGAATTATAACCTGTCAAAGTGACACTGGTCAGAATTGCAAAAAGTGGCCTGGTCTTTAAGGTGAAAACAGGCTGGGGGCTGAAGGGGTTAATCTATAAACCACATCCCAAAGCCATACGCCATTAAATGTTATATATTTAATCTGAAAAGTTGGCAGTATTTATAAAAATATACAAAAGATGATGCAAAGGGGAAAACAATACAGTATATACAATTACATAAAATAAAAGGGAATAAAGCAAGAAAATAAATGAACCTGGGTCACAGAAATTCCTTCAGATTTCTGGAGGGAAGGACTCCAAAGGAACGTGGAACAATCCCACACAGCAATGTTCCTTTCATTGAACAAGGATCATAATTGGCATCAGCTTTTTATTAACACAAGTTACACCCACATACTTCCCCTCTGGTGACTCATAACAGGACTGGACTTCAGATAACGATAGGATGTCTCTAAATCTTAGAAAATGATAAGATTCCCAACTTTTACAATATCTCCATCCCTGGAGGTCCCAGGGGGGATATAGTCTGGCATCTTTCCTGTCACGATTTTATCTGTTCATAGATAGGAGACATTGCATAGATATTTTCATCTATGTGGTCCATATCTATTGGGTGAGACCCCGGCCATCACCCAATGATGTGAAACGATGCTTTGCATTCTCTGTTTTATCACAAATTCGAACATCTGACTTTCATATCTATTATATCAATACAGTTCATTATACCTTACTTTGTATTTTCTATAAGGGGAAACAAATTATTTGAACTTATCTGCTATTTTTCAGTACAACTGCTGCTCTTAACTCTACCATTCATAAATCTGTCCTTTTCTGCATTCTTATAAATTCAAGCTGAGATTGGCTTCACATCTGCTAGAGGATTCTCTTTAATTACCTGTTTCCAAAGGAGAGGGTCAGCTGTATAGGGGTCTTGTTGAGTCTTTATGGACTTTGTAATTTCTATATGACCCAGGACTACATATTGATGTTTTCCAAAATTGAGCTTTTATTCCCTTGAAAGCGAAGGTCATTTTTTGGACACTTTCCTCATCTTGGTGCTCGAAGAGTTCAATAAAATCAGAAATATTACACTCCCAAAATAACCTAAATGGAAAAGAAAAGGATGTTCTAAAATTATTTTGCAATGATTCAGATATAGTAACTCTATAAGCCAACAAGGGGGATGGAATAGTCATCCAAAACATGGATGACTATATAAGGAAGCTCAGAATATTCTCTCCAACCCCATACACTATGGGATTACAACTATGGATCCATTCTACATTTCTCAAAATAGAAGCATTTGAGGAAGGAATCTTAAAGAGAACCAACCGCCAACCAACATATTGTATAACGATTTAGAAAAGACATCAGTTGGATTGATTGCAATCTACGGTAAGTAGTATTATTTTCCAAAATGTCATATTCTCATTTTTTATATAAAGAGGCATCAATAGCACTATACACCCGCCTTGTCTGACTTACGTATAACCAAATAGTTGTTATTTTTTAGTTTGCAGATGGCAATATAATGATTTCTTGTTAAATTATATACTATTTTATTTTTATTGGAGGAGACGAAACGGTGCAGAGCCAACTGATCCTTTTCTATCATATTCTGGAACATGTGTAATGATGGTACGCGAGATTTTACTGCATTATAATGAGGGTTTGAGACCTTTGGTTTTACATCATGATCCCCCACCAATTCTTCCAAATTACGATCCTCATCCAATTAGTTTAGCATTACAATGGTCTTTTGTTCAGAGAAGGAGAATCCTTCAAATTAATTACACGTAAATTTATTACTAGAGTAAAGGCCGCTTTACACGCTGCGACATCGCTCATGCGATCTCGTTGGGGTCACGGAATTTGTGACGCACATCCGGCTGCTTTAGCGATGTCGTTGCGTGTGACACCTATGAGCGATTTTGAATCATCGCAAAAACGTTCAAAATAGCTCATCGGTGACATGCCCCCCTATTCCCAATTATCGTTGCTGCTGCAGGTACGATGTAGTTTGTCGCTCCTGCAGCAGCACACATTGCTATGTGTGACACCGCAGGAACGAGGAACCTCCTCTTACCTGCGGCCACCCGCAATGAGGAAAGAAGGAGGTGGGCGGGATTTTACGTACCGCTCATTTCCGCCCCTCCGTTTCTATTGGGCGGCCGCTTAGTAACGTCGCTGTGACGTCGCTGTTACGCTGAACAAACCGCCCCCTTAGAAAGGAGGCGGTTCGCCGGTCACAGCGACGTCGCTAGACAGGTAACTAGTGTGACGGGTCCACGCGATTTTGTGCGCCACGGGCAGCAATTTGCCTTATTGCACAACCGATGGGGGCAGGTACGCACTCTAGCGATATCAGTACCGATATCGCAGCGTGTAAAGCGGCCTTAAGTCTGACTTGAAACATTTCTATCATTAGCAAAAAAAATGCCACTGACAAGCTTTAACCATCTGTGCAGGACTCCGATCTGCTTAACCGTTAAGACAGTTGGTATCAAAACCACAAGATTATGTCACGCCAGAGCGTACAGAAACCTAGCGTGCAGCATAACACCAGGGTAACAATGGAAATGGTAAAAAAGGAAGCCCCTGATGATAGGAAGAAGAGACAACTCACCCGTGTCTATACCCTATGCTCCCTAATGTCACGGGTCCTTCACTCCCCTGTCGTTATCACGTGCCTAGGCACTTATTCACTCTGGCTAGTGAGATGGCCAGCAGTAGTCTCATCACTGCAGTAGCACAACAGGTAAAGGAGATAAAGGAAAAATAAACACAGAAAGCAAAAACAATATAAAACTGTACCAATGCAGCTAAACACCTCAGCAGTAATAATCACAACTCCTCAGCTTCTTTCAGACACAGGCCCCTTCCAAAGAGGTCAGCATAGAATTAGACTCTATAACTGGCATCAAATGGCAAGACACGTGACTTTTTATATTGAAGGGAAGTGGTCACATAAGAGATGTATCTGAGATTAAGGCTACAAAGGATAGCCAGATTGAAAAGAATCCTTAACCCCTACAGCACTAAAAGAAATTAGATTCACTCAAATCAAGTTGTAGACCTGTGAACAATAAGGTGCTGTGACGTTCTGATCCCAGACTCACTAGAGGTCTCCTCAGAGCGGGACACACTCATAAAATATCCATAAATTCATTCATAGTCAAGTTCATTTTTTCTTCTTTTGTATTGGAGATCTTCTCATATCCTTCTTATTGGTTCTCCTTCCTCCTCTTCATTTTCTGAATTCCGAAATTCTCTGAATGATGTATTAAAATGAACATTTTCTCTTTGATAATCACATTTATCAGGATTAAGGCAGCTTTACACGCTACAAGATATCTTACGATGTGTCGGCGGGTTCACGTCTTAAGTGACGCACATCCGGCATCGTAAGGTATGTTGTAGCATGTGACAGCGGCGTGCAATTGTGATTGAACGAAAAAACGTTCATCGCACGCACGTCGTTCATTTCTGAAAAATTGAACTTCAGGTTGTTCATCGTACCCAGAGTAGCCCACATCGCAGTGTGTGACACCCCGAGAACGATGAACTGCAGCTTACCTGCATCCTGCGGCTCCCGCCCGGCAATGCGGAAGGAAGGAGGTGGGCGGGATATTTACGTCCCGCTCATCTCCGCCCCTCCGCTTCTATTGGCTGGCTGCCGTGTGACGTCGATGTGACGCCGAACGTCCCTCCCACTCCAGGAAGTGGATGTTCGCCGTCCACAGCGAGGTCGTATGGACGGGTAAGTACGTGTGACAGCTTTTGAACGATTGTGCGGCTCATGCAACAAATTGCACAAACCGCACAAATGATGGGGGCGCGTGCGATCGCATACGAGATCGCACACGCAATTGAAAGGTGTAAAGCAGGCTTAACAGTCTGAAGATTCCAGATCTGTGGATCTTTGCAGCGTCCGTGCAAGTTATTGTGAGGGATTTTCTTCAAGATTTACTTCTGTGAAAGAAGGTGTTTGCCCGACATTGTGCTATGAGCCAAATGTCTGTCATGGTGCAGAGAAAGGCGGCAATCGATCTCCCCCTAGAAGTGGGACACACAGGGGACAAATGTGGAGTGGGAAAATGTGTGATCAGTGTTGGACAGAAATAAAATCCATTTTAGTATAGGTTATTACTTATGTTGTGCTCTGATCTGGAAGACCCCCTAGGTGGACAGGCCCTTTTCCAGCTAGACCAACCCACTGGTGTGTCTGACAGGTCATGATGTGAGGTGTTCATTGGGATTTCTGGTGCTGTTGGTAGTGACACTGGTTTCTTAGGAACCTGGAACCATGGGGCATAGGCCCTGCACCCTGGGTAAGGATGCACTACTCTATGGAACCCTGATGTACTCAGGGGCGCCACATACACACACAGCTCCACTCCGTACACACCCAGCTCCGCTCCGTACACCTCGTACGCACACGGCTCTGCTCCGTACACCTCGTACGCACACGGCTCTGCTCCGTACACCTCGTACGCACACGGCTCTGCTCCGTACACCTCGTACACACACGGCTCTGCTCCGTACACCTCGTACACACACGGCTCTGCTCCGTACACCTCATACACACACGGCTCCGCTCCGTACACCTCATACACACACGGCTCCGCTCCGTACACCTCATACACACACGGCTCCGCTCCGTACACCTCGTACACACACGGCTCTGCTACATCCACACTGTAAACCCCTCCTGACCCCACACATAAACTTTCCCTCATCCAGCACCATGACACCCAGCACAGCAGAGTCCTGCATACACTGAGGAGCTGACCATGTGACCCCTGACTCCTCCCCTCCATGTGACATCATCACAGGTCCTGTAAGCACAGAGCAGCCA
This sequence comes from Anomaloglossus baeobatrachus, assembly GCF_048569485.1. NCBI lineage: Eukaryota > Metazoa > Chordata > Amphibia > Anura > Aromobatidae > Anomaloglossus > Anomaloglossus baeobatrachus. The sequence continues at coordinate 724,401 of NW_027441787.1, read as the reverse complement.
TATATACAGTGTGCGGCTCTGCAGGTGGAGGTAGGTGCAGGGTATTATATATCTAGTGTGCGGCTCTGCAGGTGGAGGTAGGTGCAGGGTATTATATATCTAGTGTGCGGCTCTGCAGGTGGAGGTAGGTGCAGGGTATTATATATCTAGTGTGCGGCTCTGCAGGTGGAGGTAGGTGCAGGGTATTATATATCTAGTGTGCGGCTCTGCAGGAGGAGGTAGGTGCAGGGTATTATATATCTAGTGTGCGGCTCTGCAGGTGGAGGTAGGTGCAGGGTATTATATATCTAGTGTGCGGCTCTGCAGGTGGAGGTAGGTGCAGGGTATTATATATCTAGTGTGCGGCTCTGCAGGAGGAGGTAGGTGCAGGTTATTATATATCTAGTGTGCGGCTCTGCAGGAGGAGGTAGGTGCAGGGTATTATATATCTAGTGTGCGGCTCTGCAGGTGGAGGTAGGTGCAGGGTATTATATATCTAGTGTGCGGCTCTGCAGGTGGAGGTAGGTGCAGGGTATTATATATCTAGTGTGCGGCTCTGCAGGTGGAGGTAGGTGCAGGGTATTATATATCTAGTGTGCGGCTCTGCAGGTGGAGGCAGGTGCAGGGTATTATATATCTAGTGTGCGGCTCTGCAGGTGGAGGTAGGTGCAGGGTATTATATATCTAGTGTGCGGCTCTGCAGGTGGAGGTAGGTGCAGGGTATTATATATCTAGTGTGCGGCTCTGCAGGTGGAGGTAGGTGCAGGGTATTATATATCTAGTGTGCGGCTCTGCAGGAGGAGGTAGGTGCAGGGTATTATATATCTAGTGTGCGGCTCTGCAGGTGGAGGTAGGTGCAGGGTATTATATATCTAGTGTACGGCTCTGCAGGTGGAGGTAGGTGCAGGGTATTATATATCTAGTGTGCGGCTCTGCAGGTGGAGGTAGGTGCAGGGTATTATATATCTAGTGTGCGGCTCTGCAGGTGGAGGTAGGTGCAGGGTATTATATATCTGGTGTGCGGCTCTGCAGGTGGAGGTAGGTGCAGGGTATTATATATCTAGTGTGCGGCTCTGCAGGAGGAGGTAGGTGCAGGGTATTATATATCTAGTGTGCGGCTCTGCAGGTGGAGGTAGGTGCAGGGTATTATATATCTAGTGTGCGGCTCTGCAGGTGGAGGTAGGTGCAGGGTATTATATATCTAGTGTGCGGCTCTGCAGGTGGAGGTAGGTGCAGGGTATTATATATCTAGTGTGCGGCTCTGCAGGTGGAGGTAGGTGCAGGGTATTATATATCTAGTGTGCGGCTCTGCAGGTGGAGGTAGGTGCAGGGTATTATATATCTAGTGTGCGGCTCTGCAGGTGGAGGTAGGTGCAGGGTATTATATATCTAGTGTGCGGCTCTGCAGGTGGAGGTAGGTGCAGGGTGTTATATATCTAGTGTGCGGCTCTGCAGGTGGAGGTAGGTGCAGGGTGTTATATATCTAGTGTGCGGCTCTGCAGGTGGAGGTAGGTGCAGGGTGTTATATATCTAGTGTGCGGCTCTGCAGGTGGAGGTAGGTGCAGGGTATTATATATCTAGTGTGCGGCTCTGCAGGTGGAGGTAGGTGCAGGGTATTATATATCTAGTGTGCGGCTCTGCAGGTGGAGGTAGGTGCAGGTTATTATATATCTAGTGTGCGGCTCTGCAGGTGGAGGTAGGTGCAGGGTATTATATATCTAGTGTGCGGCTCTGCAGGTGGAGGTAGGTGCAGGGTATTATATATCTAGTGTGCGGCTCTGCAGGTGGAGGTAGGTGCAGGGTATTATATATCTAGTGTGCGGCTCTGCAGGTGGAGGTAGGTGCAGGTTATTATATATCTAGCGTGCGGCTCTGCAGGTGGAGGTAGGTGCAGGGTATTATATATCTAGCGTGTGGCTCTGCAGGTGGAGGTAGGTGCAGGGTATTATATATCTGTGTGCGGCTCTGCAGGTGGAGGTAGGTGCAGGGTATTATATATCTAGTGTGCGGCTCTGCAGGTGGAGGTAGGTGCAGGGTATTATATATCTAGCGTGTGGCTCTGCAGGTGGAGGTAGGTGCAGGGTATTATATATCTGTGTGCGGCTCTGCAGGTGGAGGTAGGTGCAGGGTATTATATATCTAGTGTGCGGCTCTGCAGGTGGAGGTAGGTGCAGGGTATTATATATCTAGTGTGCGGCTCTGCAGGTGGAGGTAGGTGCAGGGTATTATATATCTAGTGTGCGGCTCTGCAGGTGGAGGTAGGTGCAGGGTATTATATATCTAGTGTGCGGCTCTGCAGGTGGAGGTAGGTGCAGGGTATTATATATCTAGTGTGCGGCTCTGCAGGTGGAGGTAGGTGCAGGGTATTATATATCTAGTGTGCGGCTCTGCAGGTGGAGGTAGGTGCAGGGTATTATATATCTAGTGTGCGGCTCTGCAGGTGGAGGTAGGTGCAGGGTATTATATATCTAGTGTGCGGCTCTGCAGGTGGAGGTAGGTGCAGGGTATTATATATCTAGTGTGCGGCTCTGCAGGTGGAGGTAGGTGCAGGGTATTATATATCTAGTGTGCGGCTCTGCAGGTGGAGGTAGGTGCAGGTTATTATATATCTAGTGTGCGGCTCTGCAGGTGGAGGTAGGTGCAGGGTATTATATATCTAGTGTGCGGCTCTGCAGGTGGAGGTAGGTGCATGGTATTATATATCTAGTGTGCGGCTCTGCAGGTGGAGGTAGGTGCAGGGTATTATATATCTAGTGTGCGGCTCTGCAGGTGGAGGTAGGTGCAGGTTATTATATATCTAGTGTGCGGCTCTGCAGGTGGAGGTAGGTGCAGGGTATTATATATCTAGTGTGCGGCTCTGCAGGTGGAGGTAGGTGCAGGGTATTATATATCTAGTGTGCGGCTCTGCAGGTGGAGGTAGGTGCAGGGTATTATATATCTAGTGTGCGGCTCTGCAGGTGGAGGTAGGTGCAGGGTATTATATATCTAGTGTGCGGCTCTGCAGGTGGAGGTAGGTGCAGGGTATTATATATCTAGTGTGCGGCTCTGCAGGTGGAGGTAGGTGCAGGGTATTATATATCTAGTGTGCGGCTCTGCAGGTGGAGGTAGGTGCAGGGTATTATATATCTAGTGTGCGGCTCTGCAGGTGGAGGTAGGTGCAGGGTCTCCATTATTTTGGGGTCGTCACTATTATTAACCCCTTCATGTCTTGGCTATTTTTAGCTTTAACCAGTTCAGGACCAGTTTCCCGCTATTCCTCACCGGCTCATTTCCATATTGTTTTGATACAGGTCAAATATATCTTTGTACCGTGTTAGCCAGTAGAGATAAGGTAGATGCTAGAATGTACGGGCTCCTGACAGGTATGACGTAACTTGTCATGTGATGGGGCTTGTGCAAAATGCAGCCTGATGTTTCCAGCGGGAATAAACTTTTTTTCTCTAAGTCCATGTTGGCATTGAGGTGATTATAATAGAAGCGGGGGTCTGGGGGTAAGAGCACCAGATGGTGGGTGCATGGGGGGCAAAGCCACAGGAGGCAAGGGAGAAGCCACAAGAGGGGGGGCAAGCCACAGGATGGAAGGGTGCAGGGGGGGACGAAGCCACAGGAGAGCGGTGCAGGGGGCTAAAGCCACAGGAGGGATGTGCAGGGGGGGGCGAAGCCACAGGAGAGGGGGGGCAAAGCCACAGGATGGGAGGGTGCAGGGGGGGGGCGAAGCCACAGGAGAGGGGTGCAGGGGGGGGCACAGGAGGCGGGTGCAGGGGGGCGAAGCCACAGGTGGAGGGTGCAGGGGGGGCAAAGCCACAGGAGGGGGGTGCAGGGGAGGCGAAGCCACAGGAGGGGGGGAGAGGCCCCTCTTGCATGATTACAGTAGACAGGGAGACATTGTCATGCCCCCAACCAAGCTGGTCACGCCCACTAACCTGATAGGAGCCCGTACATTCTAGACTCAGCCATAGAGATAAAAAAAAAATGTTTTTAAAGAACTGAAGTCCTCATTGGTTGATGCCTTTTAATGGCTAACTGAAAAGATGGTAATAATAGCAGCTTTCAAGACTACTCAGGTCTCTTCATCAGGCTCAGTATAACACAAAATCTGAAGAGTCACATATTTATACACAACAGGACATAGAATAGAGCAGTAAATAAGACAAGTTATGTGAAGCAGAACGATCAGTATGGCAAGGGGACAATCAGTTGTGGCAGTAATTATTGCAGCAGTTCATAAATAAGGAGGGGGAAAGTTTTATTGTCCTCTGATTGAGGTCTGGTCCAGAGTTGTGATGCCCCCCGATGCTCCGAGGATCACATTTCTTAATTGATGTAAAAAGACATAAATCCATGTGACACCTTTATTCCAGCTCTGAATGTGTCACCGGTCGTCATACGTTTGTATTACCGGAGTCTTCTTCAGAAGACTGGAACAGCAATGGGAAGCAAAATGGCACCACAATATGCGAATCTTTTCATGGCCAAGCTTGAGAGTGACTTTTTATCCTCTTGTCCTATCAGGCCTCTGGCCTACTACCGTTACATCAACGATATTTTAATCATCTGGACAGAGCCTGAGGAGCAGCAACTGAAGACCTTCCATAAACACTTTAGTCAGTTTCATCCCACGATCAACCTAACACTCAACTACTCCTGCATTGAAATAAACTTCTTGGACAACATTATTAAACTACGGAACAATGAAATAGAGACCTCCCTGTACCAGAAGCCAATTGACCGTCCAACATACCTGAAATGGGCCAGTTTTCAACCAAAACACATAAACTCTATAGTGTACAGTCAGGCCATCAGGTACAATCGGATATGTTCCAACACTACAGATAGAGACAATCACCTTGAGGTCATCAGAAAGACCTTTTTGAATCAAGGGTACCACCCAAGAACAATTGAAAACCAGATTACAAGAGCCACCAGAATATCAAACAAATCCCTTTAAAATTATTCTTTATTTCATAAATATTAAAAATTCCCAAGTGATTCACCCATACACATAATTATCATGGGGAATTTTATAAATACAGTGCCTACAAGTAGTATTCAACCCCCTGCAGATTTAGCAGGTTTACACATTCGGAATTAACTTGGCATTGTGACATTTGGACTGTAGATCAACCTGGAAGTGTGAAATGCACTGCAGCAAACAAGAATGTTATTTCTTTTTTTTTTTTTTAAATTGTGAAAAGTTTATTCAGAGGGTCATTTATTATTCAACCCCTCAAACCACCAGAATTCTGTTTGGTTCCCCTAAAGTATTAAGAAGTATTTCAGGCACAAAGAACAATGAGCTTCACATGTTTGGATTAATTATCTCTTTTTCCAGCCTTTTCTGACTAATTAAGACCCTCCCCAAACTTGTGAACAGCACTCATACATGGTCAACATGGGAAAGACAAAGGAGCATTCCAAGGCCATCAGAGACAAGATCGTGGAGGGTCACAAGGCTGGCAAGGGGTACAAAACCCTTTCCAAGGAGTTGGGCCTACCTGTCTCCACTGTTGGGAGCATCATCCGGAAGTGGAAGGCTTATGGAACTACTGTTAGCCTTCCACGGCCTGGACAGCCTTTGAAAGTTTCCTCCCGTGCCGAGGCCAGGCTTGTCCGAAGAGTCAAGGTTAACCCAAGGACAAGAAGGAAGGAGCTCCGGGAAGATCTCATGACAGTGGGGACATTGGTTTCAGTCAATACCATAAGTAACGTACTCCACCGCAATGGTCTCCGTTCCAGACGAGCCCGTAAGGTACCTTTTACTTTCAAAGCGTCATGTCAAGGCTCGTCTACAGTTTGCTCATGATCACTTGGAGGACTCTGAGACAGACTGGTTCAAGGTTCTCTGGTCTGATGAGACCAAGATCGAGATCTTTGGTGCCAACCACACACGTGACATTTGGAGACTGGATGGCACTGCATACGACCCCAAGAATACCATCCCTACAGTCAAGCATGGTGGTGGCAGCATCATGCTGTAGGGCTGTTTCTCAGCCAAGTGGCCTGGCCATCTGGTCCGCATCCATGGGAAGATGGATAGCACGGCCTACCTGGAGATTTTGGCCAAGAACCTCCGCTCCTCCATCAAGGATCTTAAGATGGGTCGTCATTTCATCTCCCAACAAGACAACGACCCAAAGCACACAGCCAAGAAAACCAAGGCCTGGTTCAAGAGGGAAAAAATCAAGGTGTTGCAGTGGCCTAGTCAGTCTCCTGACCTTAACCCAATTGAAAACTTGTGGAAGGAGCTCAAGATTAAAGTCCACATGAGACACCCAAAGAACCTAGATAACTTGGAGAAGATCTGCATGGAGGAGTGGGCCAAGATAACTCCAGAGACCTGTGCTGGCCTGATCAGGTCTTATAAAAGACGATTATTAGCTGTAATTGCAAACAAGGGTTATTCCACAAAATATTAAACCTAGGGGTTGAATAATAATTGACCCACACTTTTATGTTGAAAATTTATTAAAATTTAACTGAGCAACATAACTTGTTGGTTTGTAAAATTTATGCATCTGTTAATAAATCCTGCTCTTGTTTGAAGGCTCTAACTTATTTGCATCTTATCAAACCTGCTAAATCTGCAGGGGGTTGAATGCTACTTGTAGGCACTGTATATATACAACCAAGATAGAATAGCCGTATTCTAGGAAGATATATAAATTCAATTGGTGGCAGAGGTCAGGATCTAGGATCTTACATTAAAGATACTCTTGCCCTATTGTACACACTATAACTAACCCCTACCTACCAACGGAGGGTATGACGCCTTAGCTTAACTGGCCGCCCCCGTTCCTCGACGGCTATCCCTTAATTCCCCTGATAATTTGCCCTACCATGTAAGGACAGAATATTACTCTAAACTATGCGGTACATCAAATTATTTATGGTTGGACAGGTGGACCTTTAAATTTTATCTGAGAAAGCTATGTTCTGATTCAATATGCGAAAAGCTTTCCTCCTATGTTTAATCAGTAATGTTCCATATAATCATAAATTCTTACACCTTATAAAGGACCATGATGACCAAATGCATATAATCACCCGCATAGGATAGACACAAATCCTGGATCCGGAAACGCGTTGAGGCAGTGCGGATGCACTACACAAAGGGAAGTGAATAATCTTGTGTAAATAATGATATGGTTGATATACTGGCATTGTTCCAGGATATATGTGGTTGATATACTGGCATTGTTCCAGGATATATGTGGTTGATATACTGGCATTGTTCCAGGATTTGTGTCTATCCTATGCGGGTGATTATATGCATTTGGTCATCATGGGCCTTTATAAGGTGTAAGAATTTATGATTATATGGAACATTACTGATTAAACATAGGAGGAAAGCTTTTGGCATATTGAATCAGAACATAGCTTTCTCAGATAAAATGTAAAGGTCCACCTGTCCAACCATAAATAATTTGATGTACCGCATAGTTTAGAGTAATATTCTGTCCTTATATGGTAGGGCAAATTATCAGGGGAATTAAGGGATAGCCGTCGAGGAACAGGGGCGCCCAGTTAAGCTAAGACGTCATACCCTCCGTTGGTAGGTAGGGGTTAGTGTACAATAGGGCAAGAGTATCTTTAATGTAAGATCCTAGATCCTGACCTCTGCCACCAATTGAATTTATATATCTTCCTAGAATACGGCTATTCTATCTTGGTTGTATATATATTTATAAAATTCCCCATGATAATTATGTGTATGGGTGAATCACTTGGGAATTTTTAATATTTATGAAATAAAGAATAATTTTAAAGGGATTTGTTTGGTTTACACTTTGAATAATTTTGACTATCCTGGAACAATTTGAAAAGTTAGCCACCAGAAAATCAAGAAACTATCTCCTACTTTATAAAACTAAAGAAGAAAACAACCGGGTCCCTCTTGTGATCACCTACAATCCAAATCTGGAGGTGTTAAGAGGAGCTGCACGGAAACTACAACCATTACTGCAAAAAGATGCCCGATTAAAATCTATTTTTCCAGACCTCCCACTTCTGTGTTTTAGGCAGCCCCCAAACCTAAGGAACATCATTGTCAGAAGCTCCCTGTCCTCTCCAACAACAGGAACATTTCCCTGCAACCAGAAAAAATGTAAGACCTGTCCATTTATATTGACAATGGACAAGATAAAGATTCCCAGATCACTTCAGGACTACAAGATCCCAGGGACCTTCAGCTGCACCACAACTAATGGGGTGTACTTAATTATATGTACAAAAAGTCCAACTGGGGGTCTGTAGGTAGGGGAGACAGGACAACAACTCAGGACAAGGATGAATTCTTATCGCTACACAATTAGAGAAAAAAAGGATACATCTACCTGTGGCCAAACATTTCTGTACCCAGACCACAGCATCATGGACATGAAATTGCTGGTATTGAAAGGAAACTTCAAAACCGACAGACAGAGAAGAGTCTGGGAATACAAACGTATGACGACCGGTGACACATTCAGAGCAGGAATGAAGGGGTCACATGGATTTATGTCTTTTTACATCAATTAAGAAATGTGCTCCTCAGAGCATCTGGGGGCATCACAACACAGACCAGACCTCAATCAGAGGACAATAAAACTTTCACACTCCTTATCTATGAACTGCTCCAATATTTACTGCAACAACTGATTGTCCTCTTGCCATACTGATAGTTCTGCTTCACATAACCTTTCTTATTTACTGCTCTATTCTATGTCCTGTTGTGTATAAATATGTGACTCTTTAGATTTTGTGTTATACTGAGCCTGATGAAGAGACCTGAGTAGTCTGGAAAGCTGCTATTATTACCATCTTTTCAGTTAGCCATTAAAAGGTATCAACCACCCAGGACTCTCAGTTCTTTTAAACAATTTTTTTTATCATATTGATTGGTACATTCAGGTTAATGCTTTGTCAAAATCTTTTTTTTGTTCGGATTTTCCAGAAAATTTTGTGTCTTTCTTCGTGATTTTCTCGGCTTTATTTTCATGTTCCTGTCTTTATTTGTTTGTTTGCTTTTATGGCGATGCTGAAGTCGGTTTCTCATTCGGGTTTTTTCTGTTCTTCTGGTTTTTTTTTTTTAACAGGTTTAACAACAAAAATAAAAAATGAATAAACCCCTGCAATGTGGAGCCTGAATGTGAATACACTGAAAAGGACCAACAAAAATGATAAAACTGGCACAAAAATGGGCATCAAACTGGCACCGAAGGGCGTTGTGGAAAGGGTTAAATGACCTTGGATCACTGATCTGTATAGGTAATTTGAGAATAGACTGAAATCAGAGAACAATGGCGGCTTTCCCTTTATGATTACTAATTAGTGACACAAACCCATTTACATCAGCCGGAAGAGAACTTTACAGAACACCAGTTACTTATTCACATCTGGATGAATTGGCTATTTACTCACTTTGGTGCCAGTTCTGACGCCCAGAACCCATTTGGGCCGGGTTGGAGTGACCTGAGTTAGATGCGAGACATCACTATATAATGGTGGTGTGAGATCAGTGCTCCAAAGTCATTTAACCCTTTCAACTACGCTTTTCAGTGCCCACTTTCATGCCCAATTTATCCCAGTTTTATCATTTTTGTAGCTGCTGTTAAGTGTATTCACATCCGGGCTCCTCGCTGTATTGTACTTTATTTTTGGGATTTTTTTTTTTACGTTTGTTGTTAAAGCTGTAAAAAGAAAAACAGAGAAAAAACCCAAATAAGAAATCAACTTCAGCCACGAATAAGAAACTGGACCAATAAGAAACCAACTTCAGCATCAAGTTTTTATTGCTGATGTCGAGCGAAACTGGTGGGAAATAAGGGAAATGTCTGTTATTACCACATATATACCCTGCCCCCCGCAGTGACTGACAGCCGCTCAGCATTAGAACCTGCTGTCAGTCAGTGCTGATAGCATGGTTTACTGAGTGGAGATTAAAACTGCATCAGTGCCACCCCTATGACTGAAAGCTGGATGCTGTCATAATATCTGTTGTTAGAGTTAAAGAAATTTGGGGATCTAAGTAACTTTAAGGTCAAATATGGAAAATCCGAAGCCTTGAATGTTTCTCTGAGCCCCACAGAGGTATCGATGGCCAAAACTAGCTTCCCTTTTAAGTGGCAGTCCAGGGCAATCCAATTTGTTAGGTATCTCCATCTCTGCTAATCTAGACTCCCTCTACTCCATGAACTATCAGGCGCTTTTCTCATATACTGTAAGGGAGCTTCTAGCATATCATAAAAAAAGCATCTCTTAGCTCGGGCGTATTAACACATTCAAAATGGATATACTCCCTCGGTTCTTATATTTGTTCCAAGCATTCCAAATACTCCCTCTCACCAGTTTTTTCCACACTTTAAAGTCCGCCCTGCATACATTTATTATATGGGGACACTCTAGAGCCAGGATTAAGTATCAGATACTCACACGCCCTACCTCTAAAGGTGGCATGGGTCTCCCAGACTTCCGTAGACATCATCTCTACTGCACGTGTTTGACTGTCATTTCCATGCAGACACTAAAAAGTGGGCTGCCCTGGAACAGGGACGTACAATCAATGCCCCTAAAATATATACCGAGGCTGGGGACATGGGACAGGGTGCACACAGGAATGGCAGATATCTTGACTAAAACCACATTGAAAGTTTGGGATGAAAGAGTTCCCTGGTTGGACCCTCTCTTCTGTTATCCCCAAATTTCTCCAACCCGGAATTTCCACCAGGCATCTCGCGAAACACATTCTTACGTTGGAATGTGGAGGATGACTGTCATATCTACGACATATTACAGAGAACTAATATTATGCCATATACTGATATGCAGAACTTAGAACCCCCCTCAGTCATTGTCGTGGCTCGAATATAGACAGCTGTACTCCTTTGTTTGTGCTCAGTTGAAGGGGGTTTGCCCTCACCTAATAGTACACTTTCCTTTTTGAGAAACTATTCTTACAGGACACCATACCTCTCCATTTGATATCACTTATCTATAAATTATTGGGTCAAGGTACACCTTCTGCGCACATGGATCTGAGTTTGATTACTATCTGGGAAGCAGAGCTGCGGACATGTTTTACAGATGAGAAAAAACAGAAAGTGTATTTATTTACACAGAAGATGTCCGCAGCTGGATACACCAAAGAAAAAAACTATAAGATTCTAACCAGGTGGTGCCAATATCCGGTAAGGCTTCACAGGATTTTCCCTTTGGGGTCCAAAATGTGTTGGCGTTGTGGAACAGACCGTGGAACCATGACACATGTATGGTGGGATTGTTCTAAACTTCAGCCGTTTTGGGAGGCAGTTATACAGCCGTACTTTATAATTACCGGAGAGGTTAGTGATCCCTTCTCTTCAGATATCTCTAGTATCGATACTTCCTGGCTCTATTAGATCTCAGAATGTGATTTGCTGCGGTTTTGCCTAACGGCCGCACAGTGGGTGATACCTAGGCATTGGCGATCATCAGGGGTTCCATCCGTGAGGGAATGGCAACAGGAACTAGCTTTTATTTATCACATGGAGGATCTGTCAGCTGAGGTAGAGGGGGACAATGAGGGATTTTTGAAGATGTGGCAGCCTTGGATCCTCTTCAAGGACACTAGCGATTACTGGCATCTCTTTGGCCCGTGAGTTGGATCCAGTTACGCTCAAGATCGATCCTATATCTCACACTATCCGACATTCCCCTCCTTTGTTTTCCTTTCTTACCTCCCCTTTTTCCCCTTTTCTTTCTCTTTCTATCCTATCTGTTCATTTCCTCGCTCTCTTTCTCTCTTTCTCTCTCTATATCTTTCTATATCTCTCTCTATCTCTTCTCAATATCTCTTTCCATTTTCAATGATATAGACTCGATTCACCTCTACACTTTGAGGTTTCGCGAGTCATAAAAATTTGTATTGTTTACATGTAGAACTGCTCACACTTTGTGAACAGCTAGAATTTACAGTGCACTCGGTGGCAATTATTAGAACGTCAGATGGCTGTAGAGTTGTTTGTTCTGATTCATGTATGTTGCTTTGCTGTTTTGTTGTTTAATAAAGACAGATTATACATAATATATCTTAATGACCACATGGAAATATTTCTTAGCTATTTTTTAACTTCATTGTTTTGTAACAAATCTATTTTGTTATTTTGTATATATGTTTGTTTTTTAAATGGTCGGGGCCAATAACATTGATAGTGGTATATTCCTATATTTCACACTTCTTGCGGGGGGGTGTCATAGTTTTTCATTTTACATTGAAATCTACTGGAAATTAAGTAAATTCAAAGTCCGATGAAATGGTGAATAAATAGTTGGTGCACACTACATCCGATCTCGCTGTTGTTACCCCCAGTGTGAGCCGATCAAACACTGCAAGCGGCTCACACTGGGCTGAGCACCGAGCGTACCCGAGCACATCGATACGCCCAAGATTAGTTTGCATACATAAAGCATCCGATCTCCGCACCTTATCGGAAAAGTCTGAGTTCAGGTTCACTCATCTCTAGTGGTGAATAAAAATCACTTTTGTAAAATAAAATCAGCTTGTGTTGCCATTTTCCGACACCGGTAACATTATTATTTTGGCGTCGATGGAGTGAGGACTTGTTTTTTTCTTGATGAGCCGACATTTTCATTAATACCATTCTAGGTGCAATATGGATAATTGATCACTTTTCATTGTATTTATATTGCTATAAAATAATGTGCTACTTGTATCGGTCGGTTTTATTACTTACATTGCACATTTCATCTTGATATTTTATCCTACCTAAGTGATATCTCACCTCGCTTATTATCTGCAGTATTTTATATATCGGTTCATCTCCTTCACATTCAGGTCCTTATAATATCGGATCCTCTCAGTGGAGATCTTCTATATAAGAGAATTTTCCTGATTGCCCCGTGAAGGATGGATATGGACAGGGACAAGATGGTGGAGAGGATATTACACCTTACCCTAGAGATCCTCTTCCGGCTTACTGGAGAGGTGAGAGATTCTGATGACGTCACATTACATCATTCTTATCTATGGGAATAACAGATGGACAGAACTGGAGAGGTGAGGACTCTGGAAATGTCTGGAGTGAGATTTATTACTGTGTCTCTCCATAACCAGGATTACACAGTAGTGAAGAAGACCTCTGGTGAGCGCTGTCAGGCCCCTGTGTCTGAGGGATGGGGAAGACCCCTGAGCCCAATCACGGGGCCTCCACGTCACCTCCCGATACATGAGGACATCAATGACCAGAAGATCCTAGAACTCACCTACAAGATGATTGAGCTGCTGACTGGAGAGGTGACACTGCTGGGAATGCTGGGACATTATACAGTAACGCTATATAGGGATCGGGGGGTGACGGTATCATTGTATGTGTCAGGTTCCTATAAGGTGTCAGGATGTCACCGTCTATTTCTCCATGGAGGAGTGGGAGTATTTAGAAGGACACAAAGATCTGTACAAGGACGTCATGATGGAGGTTCCCAAGACCCTCACAGCACCAGGTAATAGACAGGACTAAATACACACGGCCTATAATTATCTGTATGTAAGGAATGAATTCAGTCCCTGTATGTGTCTCCTCCAGTTCTATCCAGTAACCGGACAACACCAGAGAGATGTCCCTGTCCTCTTCTCCCACAGGACTGTAAACAAGAAGATCCCGATGTTCCTCAGGATGTGTTTCCTCCAGTTCTATCCAGTAAGAGGACAACACCAGAGAGATGTCTCCATCATCTTCTCCCACAGGACTGTAAACAAGAAGATCCCGATGTTCTTCAGGATCATCAGGTAGATGTAGAGAAGGTGCCATGAAATCTCCCTATGATGTGTAGACGGCTGTGAGGTCTTATGTTCAGTCTTGTTTTATCCACCAGTGTTATGTTTTATACTTGTGTAATGAGAGTGGTGGAGATGGCAGTGTAGCACCCCGGGGTCGTGGGGTTTTCACCCAACACATCGCCGGGCCAGGGGTGCGGATTCTCTGCATCGTCATGGGCCAGCCTTGCCCAGTTTCGTGATCCTGAGACGTACAGGAAGGGAGGGAAGGCAGTGTACGGGTTGGTAGGATGGAGGGAGAGGGCGGTGAGGAAACTCTTTTTAGATTGTGATGCCACCTGTGGTACGCGGCCCCAGGGATGGGCCGCCGCTGCGCTTCCGGGTGCTGCTCTCCGGGGCTGATGGTGAAGGTCACAGTTGGGATGCTGTCGCTCCTCACAGGCGGAGCGGGGTTACCTCGGGGAGGATGACTGAAGACGGACGGGGTGGTGGTGCTCCCCATTGGTTCCGCAGCGTTGGGCGACAGTGCCGGTAAAGATGAGGGAGAGACAGGGGCTGCGGTTCCAGGTCTTTTTACTCACTGGTAGTTCAGGCGCTGCCCCAGAGTACCGTTCTCCACAACGATGGACTCCAGCCGATACCGATTCCGTGGAAGTTCAGATCTGGTGTGTGTCAGTCTATGGTTCAAGACCTCAGACCCAGATCCTTTATGCTATTTGGCTGCACACTTGGTGGGACAGGTTCGGTGACTTTTCTAGCCGTTCCCGCGACCCTTGCAGAGTTGGTAGACAACGTGAAGTATGCCTGCGCTAGGGTTCTGTACCCTGACAGTACTGGTTCTGTGGAAGCAGCCACCTGCTTCTCCCCAGCGACCGTGTTCAAACACCTTGGCCCACAGAGCTGCTTCTCGGCATGTCTGCTTTGCTCTGTGTCTAGAGCTGTTCTCTCCTTTTGTAGTTGTGTTGTGTGTTCCAAGCTGTTGCCCCCAGCCACTTCATCGGATGGTTCACTACTCTCACTAGGTCAACCTGCTCTTCCCACTGTGTGCGCCTGACTCCCCCTGTGGTTGCTTCTCCCTGACCCTGAGTCCCCGGTTCCAGTAGATCAGGGAGCCCCTGGTGCGGTGGCGTCCTGTAAACCCACCGCTGTGGTGACCCCCTACTTTGACCCGACCCTGGCACGGTCCCCATTGAGTAGGGCAACCCACTGTAACTGTGTGTATGTGTGTTGGTGGAACTGATACCGACCCTCCTTGAACCCGGGATAAGTACTACACCCTAATTGAGGTGCAGTACCCTGTGGCACCTGAAGCCTCAGGGGCAACCACAGCAGGATTAGAGCTGATCATAGATGTGACTTCTCCATCTGTCTGTGACTTTTGGATCACATTTATCCCGTTCTCTACACTGAACACTTACATCAGGGTTTCGACACCAGGTTATCAGACAGAGAGAGGTCACCCCTAACCCATGGGTCAGAAGGTCACAGCGCAAGCCAGCACTAGTTGGATCTGCTTTGCCTTCCACTTAGCTGTGGATACTATCCTCGTGCTGGCGCTGCTAGGGTTAAGCAGATCCTTGTGTCTTTCTTGGCTTACCATCCTGAGATGTCTCAGCTGTTCTGATTTTTGCACTCCCCTCTGGTATAAGTTCTCACCACTTCACCTCAGTAGTTGCCAGTGATAACTTGCTTTTCCATGGTCCTGGCATGGAGGTGTGAGCCATGGAAAGAGCAATTGTTTTGAATTTGATCCTGGAGATTGCTGCCTGGAAGTTTTCTTTGGTGTCTTCCTATTAATCATCTCCCTTTTTATTAATTTCTCTTTCCACCCCCCTTTTTTACCACTTGTTGTTTGGGAATGCAGTTTCTTTTTCCTTTGTCTGTCGTTTTCTTTTTGTGTCATTATTATAAAGCAGGACTAGTGTTCCTCCTGCCCTGCTCACTAGATACGGTTGTGATTAGGGTAAGACAGGGATAGACACGTGATTGCAGCACAAGAGGAAAAAACCTGTCTTGGGACATCGGGGAGCTCAGAGTTGCTCAGAGTATGTGACAGGGTTTATCCTTCCTGTTCTTCCCTAGAGGCAGTGACTTCCACCCCATCTTTTTCATGATACACCGCTCAGCCTCTTTGTGGAACACAACAACCAGGAACTGCTCTGTATTGGTAACTGGTGCCTACTGTCAGCAAAGTCCAACCTCAGAGGCTCTGGTGATGACTGGGTCGGCACTTAATCATGCCCCCCTGGATAAGCCTGGTTCAGAGCGCAGTGAAGCCCTCACACAACGTATTAGCATGACAGGTTTACATGTAATTATTCAAATGAAATGATTCAGATGAAACCCCCAAATGATCCATTCACTGTAATGAGGAAGCAGAGTTAGTCTGGACTTCTCATGGCAGCGCGGTAATCCTCCCTATCTAGTGAACGGTTATCTCCAGTAATTGTATTATTACACCGGATTCTTTATGATGTTATGTCGCGGGCGGAGGAGGGGACGCTGCGCTCTCCCATTGCTCGGGTCCAGCTGCTGCTGCTCGGTGGTGGCTCGAGCGGTGGGCCGGATCCCGGGGACTCGAGCGGCGTTCCTCGCCCGTGAGTGAAAAGGGGGAATTGATTGTGGGGATTTGATATTGTCCGTGACGCCACCCACGGTTGTGGTGAGATTGGTGACACCACCGCTGCTCTGGACGGGGATCCCAGGAGCGATGACAGGGAGCAGCCTGGATGTTAGTTCTCCCCTCCGTGGGTAGGGGGTTGGTTGTCCCGGGGCCCGGTGAGGGGGTAGGGATGGATGGCAGGCTGGTTACAGGGCCTGGTGAGGTGCAGGGTCGTGGGGGCAGCGCTGTGCCGCACAGCACGGTGGTACTCACTCAGCCAATGATGAACACAGAGTCTCCGGTAAAACAAACGGCTGGATGGACGGGTCCCACAGACGGCTGCGGTGTTTCTCCTCCCGGCAGGTTGATGGTGACTGCCTTTCCCTGCACCTGTCTAGTGTGTACGGTTCCAATGGGTTCCCACCGGTAACCCGCTCCCCAGCTTGGATATGTGCTGAAGGAGCCCCTTTTGCCCGCAGGCTCTGGCCCTGGGAACTTTAGCCTTGGCGGTTACTGTGTTTCCCTCTAACGGTTGGACTGTTGCCTTCTGTCGGGACTTGGCTGCTGGGAAACCCAGGAGGTTCCCTTCGCTAACGGATTTGACAAATTGCACGGCGACTCCTAGCCTTGTCGGGGTCCGTAAGCCCCTGCCGGATGGTGCTGGCTTCTCTTTGTGTACCGGTCCGGTACCGCCGGGCCACCGCCCGTCCACGGTCCTTACGGCTAGCTCCAATAGGCCTCTCCTGCAGACGGTCACCACCGTCTGCCAACCTTGCTGTTCCGTCCGGGCCACACACCAAGACCACTTTCTGTCTGCTCCTTTACCACTTCACTCTCCTCACTCAACTCCCAGCTATCTGCTCTCCTTTTCCCACCTCCAGGACTGTGAACTCCTCGGTGGGCGGGACCAACCGCCTGGCCCACCCCCTGGTGTGAACATCAGCCCCTGGAGGGAGGCAACAAGGGTTTTTGTTTGACTTTGGTGTGCCTGACCGGGAGTGTGGGGTGTGTTGGTGTAGTGCTTGTGACGTCCTGGCTTGTCCAGGGCGCCACAGTTACATCGTCATCTTCTCCCCATTCAGGTCCCTAGAATATCGGATCCTCTCAGTGGAGATCTTCTATATAAGAGAATTCTCCTGATTGACCCATCAAGGATGGATATGGACAGGGACAAGATGGCGGAGAGGATATTACATCTTACCCTAGAGATCCTCTTCCGGCTTACTGGAGAGGTGAGAGATTCTGATGACGTCGCATTACATCATTCTTATCTATGGGAATAACAGATGGACAGAACTGGAGAGGTGAGGACTCTGGAAATGTCTGGAGTGAGATTTATTACTGTGTCTCTCCATAACCAGGAATACACAGTAGTGAAGAAGACCTCTAGTGAGTGCTGTCAGGCCCCTGTGTCTGAGGGATGGGGAAGACCCCTGAGCCCAATCACGGGGCCTCCACCTCACCCCCCGATACATGAGGACATCAATGACCAGAAGATCCTAGAACTCACCTACAAGATGATTGAGCTGCTGACTGGAGAGGTGACACTGCTGGGAATGCTGGGACATTATACAGTAACGCTATGAAGGGATCGGGGGTGATGGTATCATTGTATGTGTCAGGTTCCTATAAGGTGTCAGGACGTCACCTTCTATTTCTCCATGGAGGAGTGGGAGTATTTAGAAGGACACAAAGATCTGTACAAGGACGTCATGATGGAGGATCCCCAGCCCCTCACATCCCCAGGTAATAGACAGGACTAGATACACACGGCCTATAATTATCTGTATGTAAGGAATGAATTCAGTCCCTGTATGTGTCTCCTCCAGTTCTATCCAGTAAGAGGACAACACCAGAGAGATGTCCCCGTCCTCTTCTCCCACAGGAATGTAAACAAGAAGATCCCGATGTTCCTCAGGATGTGTTTCCTCCAGCTCTATCCTGTAAGAGATATCTACTTATGTACTTTCTGTACTAATTTGTGTTTAGACTTTTAGGCTTTCTGCTCTGGATTTTTCAGCTGTTTTTTCTTTGCTTCTGCTTCTTCTGCTGTTTGTTTCTAGTACCTTCTCTATGTCATTATGACGGCAAATGCAGAGGGTTAATGAATACCGTTTCTCCGAAAATACGACCTACACTGAAATTAAGCCATAGCATGATTTTATGGGATTTTTTGAGAATGCTTGAAATATAAGCCCTATTCCAAAAATAAGCCCTAGTTACAGTCAGGACCAGTGTTGGAAGGAATCAAACTGCACGATTTCTCAGGAACCCCACTCTCTTATGGACCCCATGAGTTGTATTCTAAGGTTGATGGTGTAAGGACCTTTGATTATTTCAAAGTCATGTGACATGATGTAACCAAAGGTCTCTTAATTGCAGAAGTCTAAAAGAACTCAACAGGACATAGACTGGCATTAGGGGAAATGGAGAGCAAACTGGGGAATTTCACAGGCCCCCATTCTCCTAGCAGTCATAGTGTTTATACGCCAATTATAGGACTGCTTAAGGTCCTTTTTGACATCATATCATGTGACCAAAGGCTGGTGTCTGTGTCTGTTCACGCCAATTTTAACCAGCTTTGCAAAAATGGGCAGAGCTTGGCCAGAAGAAGGGTGTGATGTCACCACTTCTCTAATTCATAACAAACTGTGGCGTTCCCTTTGCCAGAAATCTCACTTCAGTTCCTGATGTCATTTGTCAGTGTCCATTGCCGGTCTTGATGAACTGGAGCCCTAATGTTTATCTGGACAGACCGCAAGACCCTGCTACCTGCTTTGGTTACAAAACCTAAGGATAGGCCATCAACATTACAGTCCCGGACAATCCCGTTAAATATCCGGCATCTGTCTAACTATTTTATGTTCGTCTTTGAAAAAAAATTCTTTCAAATTGTCCATGTTGGGGATCAAAGTTACAAGGAGATTTTTGCAGGTTTTGCCAACTGTCATGGCGGCGCCAGGATCTGTGAAAATTATAGATTCTGGCACTCTGCAAGTTAACTGCTCTGATGTCTGTGAGCAGTGCAGGGAGACGCAGGCGTCGAACCACAGGCTTGGGCAGGCTAGCAAGAGTAAGGGGCACTTTGCACACTACAACATCGCAGGTGCGATGTCGGTGGGGTCAAATTGAAAGTGACGCACATCCGGCGTCGCAGGCGATATCGTAGTGTGTAAAGCATTTTTGATACAATTAACGAGCGCAAAAGCGTCGTAATCGTATCATCGGTGTAACCTCGGTCATTTCCATGAATTGGGAATGACCGATGTTACGATGTTGTTCCTCGTTCCTGCGGCAGCACACATCACTGTGTGTGAAGCCGCAGGAGCGAGGAACATCTCCTACCTGCGTCCTGCAGCTCACGCCGGCTATGCGGAAGGACGGAGGTGGGCGGGATGTTTACGTACCGCTCATCTCCGCCCCTCCACTTCTATTGGCCGTGTGACGTTGCTATGATGCCGCACGACCCGCCCCCTTAATAAGGAGGCGGGTCGCCGGCCAGAGCGAAGTCGCAGGGCAGGTGAGTGCATGTGAAGCTGGCGTAGTGATAATGTTCGCTACGCCAGCTATCACCATGATATCGCAGCTGCGACGGGGGCGGGGACTATCGCGCTCGGCATCGCAGCATCGGCTTGCGATGTCGTAGAGTGCAAAGTGCCCCTTATTCTCTGCTGGGTTGCTTGTTAATGTCTTTGATCACATGCTGTAGAGGAGAAAGTATCTATCGATCCCCTTCTGTATATGCTGGCTGGACTATTCCATTAATGCCATCTATAGGTTACCTATACTGGTCTGGTGAGGTGTTGAGATCCAGACTTACGGGTGGTTGTTGTGTATTATTGCCTTGAGCTGTTGTGGTGTTAACCCTTGTCTTTTTGTTGCTGCCTTTCTGCATTTCCATCATATTCCTGCCCCTTCCTTCCCCGGGGGATAACAGATTAGATCTGGTCAGGAGAATAGTAAGGCACAGGACTCTGGCATCTCCATCTTCAGGGGTAATCAAGAGGTTAGGAACAGTTTAGGGTCCCCTAGCTTGAGGGACAGTATAAGGGCCCCCTGTCCCTCATTATCCTGCAGTCATATTGTGACAATCAATCAGATTATTTCCTGTAGCACATTCCAGAGAACTGGTGCTAGTAATGGGAGATTCAAATTAATGAAGATGTAACTCTTAGGGGTACTTTGCACACTACGACATCGCAGGTGCGATGTCGGTGGGGTCAAATTGAAAGTGACGCACATCCGGCATCGCAGGCGACATCGTAGTGGGTAAAGCCTAGATGATACGATTAACGAGCGCAAAAGCATCGTAATCGTATCATCGGTGTAGCGTCGGCGTAATCCATAATTACGCTGACGCGACGGTCCGATGTTGTTCCTCGTTCCTGCGGCAGCACACTTCGCTGTGTATGAACCCGCAGGAGCGAGGAACATCTCCTACCAGCGTCACCGCGGCTCCCGTAGGATATGCGGAAGGAAGGAGGTTGGTGGGATGTTTACATCCCGCTCATCTCCGCCCCTCCGCTCCTATTGGCCGCCTGCCATGTGACGTCGCAGTGACGCCGTACGACCCGCCCCCTTAATAAGGAGGGGGGCACCAGCCAGAGCGACGTCCCAGGACAGGTGAGTCCATGTGAAGCTGCCGTAGCGATAATGTTCGCTATGGCAGCTATCACAAGGATATCACAGCTTAGACGGGGGCGGGGACTATCGCGCTCGGCATCGCAGCATCAGCTTTCGATGTCGCAGCGTGCAAAGTACCCCTTAGATAGGGATGGGAGATCCCGATTTGTAAAGATCGGAGATCGTACCGATCACATAGTAATCGAGTCCACGATGCCGATCACGAGATTTCCTGAAAAGCTTGTGTTACAGATCGGTCCAAATCGGGACCAGGGGCTGTAAAAAGAAAGCACATTAATAAAATAAATATCTTTATGATCATACTAACTGGTCACATGACTATGACGTTTTCAAAGGTCCTCTTAACTCCGGGGGTATTCACTGCACTGCTCGTCACTTGGCAGTCATCGGCTGTTTTTGGCCGTGTTTGCGGTGATGTCAGGGTTCACCCAAGTCCATGGCTCATAGACTCGATTGAAGTTTGACTGTCACTGTGCGAGTGTCGCATCGCAAAACGGCGCTCAATCTCCAGACAGCAGCGGGTCGGCTGCATGTCATTCCATGCAGTTGAAGCGCTCCTGTCCTGAGATCAGTCGATGCGGGGTGATGCCCATGCAAGACGCCAGTGCAATCATCCGCTCATTGTCCGCCTGCTTCTTGCTCTGTACAGAGCGATGTAGCAGAGCTTACAATGCTCTCTGCTTCTCGCTGTGTTTAGACTGTGTCTGTACAGAGTGATGAAGCTGACAATGCTCTACCTGTGGATTACGTCGGACTAAGGATTTTTTTATTATAAAGATGGAGTCTCTAAATGTTTTTTTGTTTTATTTCTAATAAATTTTTTCTCTGTGTTGTATTTTTTTTACTGTTTACTAGAAATTCATGGTGGCCATGTCAATTTGACGTGACACCATGAATTTCGGGCTTAGTACCATCTGAGAATACAAAGCTGGTATTAACCCAATTATTACCCAGTGTGCCACCATCATTGGATGAGCTGGGTAAAGTGCCTGGAAATGGCGCTAAGAAACAATGCGCCATTTGCAGGGGCGGCTGCAGGCTGCCTAGAATCCCAGCCCCCATCTGCCAGGGCTCTACCTGACTGCCCATCAAAATACAGCGGGAGCCCACGCATTTTTTTTTTTATTATATTTTTAAATAAAATAAATAAATAATGGGTTTCCCTGTATTTTTATTTCCAGGCAGGTGGGGGTGGCAGCCCGTAGCCGCCCGCTTCAACTGCGCTGAGAATCAAAAATACTGTGGAGCGCCACGTCATTTTTTAAAATTATTTATCTTTATACAACTATATATACTATATATTGTGTACAATATATATTGTGTGTGCACATATATATATATATATATATATATATATACAGTTCTGTCAAAAATTGAGTGACCACTGCAAAATTTTCAGTTTTTCTGATTTTTCTCTTTATAGGTATATTTTTGAGTAACAAGTAAATTATTGTAAAATAAATACAAATTTTTTTTGCTTCGAAATTTGGAGACGTTGCCAGTAGTTTATAGAATAAAAGAACAATTTACATTTTACTCAAAAAATATAAAGAGAAAAATCAGAAAAACTGAAAATTTTGCAGTGGTCTCTTGTGTGTGTGTGTGTGTGTTTATATATATATATATATATATATATTTATATATATATGTATATATAATTATTGTACACAATATACAGTTGTATGAGAGTAAATAAATAATTTAAAAAAATGCCGAAGCGCTCCGCAGTGTTTTTGATTCTCAGCACACATAAAGCAGATGGCTACGGGCTGCCACCCCCATCTGCCTGGCTTTACCTTGGCTGGCAATCAAAAAACAGGGAGGCCCTTTTTTTAAAAAAAGTTTTTTGCCAAAAATAAAAAAAAAGTGACGTGGACTTCGCCATATTTTTGTATGCTAGCCAGGTACGGCAAGCAGGTACGGGCTGCCTCAAACCCCCAGCTGCCTATTTGTACCCGGCTGAGAACCAAAAATATAGAGAAGCCTTTTTAAATTATTTCATGAAATAATAAAAAAAATGACGTGGGCTTCGCCCAATTTTTGTGTCCAGCCAGGTACAGCTAGGCAGCTGGGGATTGGAATCCACAGCACAGGGTGGCCCAAGCTTTCTGGGCCCCCCATGCGCTGCAAATTGCAGTCCGCAGTTGCCCCAGAAAATGGCGCTTTTATAGAGGTGCCATGTTCTGGCGCCGTATCCAACTCTCCAGTGGCCCTGCTGGCGGGTAGCACGCTGGGTAATAAGGCGTTAATACCAGCTTTGTTTTACCAGCTGGTATTAAGCCCAAGATTCTTAATGTCAAGCAAGTTTGACCCGGCCATTAAGAATCTCCAATAAAGGGTTCAAAAAAAGACACCACACAGAGAAAAAAATACTTTAATAGAAATAAATACACAGACACACTTAGAGACTCCATCTTTTTTACTCCCTCTCACCCCTCCACGATCCTAGTCTTCTGTCACCGATCTAGCTCTGCTATATCAGAATGCACAGGGGGGTGGAAGAACGCTGCTGCTCCCCGCGCTGTCTAATCACTCAATGAGTGATCAGAGGCTGCGGGTTGGTAAACGGTGACGTCGCCGCTGCCACCGTTGCCATAGTAACCTAACAAGCGGGTTACTATAGCAATGGTGATCTCCGATCACCTGATTCCCGGCACCACTATTCATCACCGGGTGTAGCAGCCAATCCCTGCATGTGGGCTAACTCTGTAAAGAGCGCCAACATGCAGGGAGGGGGGGCAGGCATGTACCCGAGCATCTCGTTGGTATACAGCAGTCGCCAAATATATCGAGTACTGAGATACTTGGGCGAGCACCGTGTACCGGCAAGCATGCTGGCACTACAGGACCTTTGCATGACGTCATAGCCATGTGACCCAGTCTGTAGCCAATGAGATAATACCACATTCCCACATGACTGATCACATGGCTATGACGTCACAAAAGGTCCTTTGGTTACCGGGAGGACACAGCGATCATCGCACTCGGAAGTAGAAGCGGTGGGAGACAAAGTGCAGGACGCGTCGCGGGACCTGTAAGTATAATGACAATGTTTATTATTGAGTGTATTCTTTATTTTACAGCCCCCCTCCCCCGCCCCATCCCATAACTGTAAAGTCCAACATCGGTGATCGGACGCAAGATCGTGTTATCTCGATCCCGATCTTGATCTTTACAAAATAATCGGACGAGTCTCCCCGCTCCCGACCATCAGGGGGATCACCCATGACTACTCTTCAGGCTGCTTTACACACAGCGACATTGCTAGCGATGTTGCTAGCGTTTGCACCCGCCCCCGTCGTTTGTGGGTCACGGGCAAATCGCTGCCCGTGGCACACAATATCGCTAGGACGCGTTAAACTTACTTACCGTCCTAACGACGTCGCTGTGGCCGGCGAACAACCTCTTATTTAAGGGGGAGGTTCGTGCGGAGTCACAGCAACGTCACACAGCGGGCCACCAATAGAAGCGGAGGGGCGGAGAGCAGCCGAATAAACGTAACGCCCACCTCGTTGCCGGAGGACACAGGAACGCTGTTGTTCGTTGTTCACGGGGTGTCACTCGTAGCGATGTGTGCTGACTTAGGAACGACAAACAACCTGCGTCCAGAACGAGCAACGATCTTTTGAAAATGAACGACGTGTCAACGATCAACAATTAGGTGAGTATTTCTGATCGTTAACGCTCGTTCGTAGGTGTCACATGCAACGACGTTGCTAACGATGCCGGATGTGCCTCACGAATTCCGTGACCCCCGACGACATATCATTAGATACGTCGTTTTGTGTAAAGCGGCCTTTAGATGTCGAAATTGGACAACAGATTCAGAATAAATTTTTTCCTAATTTAATTTCTGATATTATGGTTTAAAAAATGTATTTTCAAGATAATATCATTAAAACATTGTGTTTATTTTTAGCAGATGACTGTATTGGGAGTTCAGATGGAAATCTATTATCTTCAGAATTTAAAACAGATGATAAAAGTATCACACATGATATATATGAAGAGCATGCTCTTGTCACAGATATACCTCCAGTCCTTCCTCGGAAAGTTTTAACATCTGGTCTTTTCAAACAAGTCAAAAATTACGATTTATCACAGATTTGTATGCAAAATAAAAGTTACAGAAGGGATGGGGAACATGAAACTGCTCCTACAAGGGAAAAAACATTTTCATGCCCAGAATGTGGAAAATGTTTTACTCAGAAGATACTCAATCAGAATCTTATTGAGCATCAAAGAATTCACACAGAGGAGAAGCCATTTTCATGTTCAGAATGTGGGAAATGTTTTATTCAGAAATCAAATTTTGTTATGCATAAAAAAAATCACACAGGGGCGAACCCATTTTTATGCTTGGAATGTGGTAAATGTTTTACTAGGAAATCAAGTCTTGTTGACCATGGAAAACTTCACACAGGGGAGAAGCCATTTTCATGTTCAGAGTGTGGGAAATGTTTTATTTTCAAATCAGATCTTGTTCGGCATCAAAGATGTCACTCAGGGGAGAAGCCATTTTCATGTTCAGAGTGTGGGAAATGTTTTGATTTCAAATCAGATCTTGTTAGGCATCAAAGATGTCACACAGGGGAGAAGCCATTTTCATGTTCAGAGTGTGGAAAATGTTTTATTCAGAAATCACACCTTGTTAGGCATCAAAGATATCACACAGGGGAGAAGCCATTTTCATGTTCAGAATGTGGGAAATGTTTTAGTCAGAAATCAGCCTTTGTTATGCATCAAAGATCTCATACAGGGGAGAAGCCATTTTCATGTACAGAGTGTGGGAAATGTTTTATTCAGAAATCAGATCTTGTTGTGCATCAAAGATCTCACACAGGGGAGAAGCTGTTTTCATGTTCAGACTGTGGGAAATGTTTTATTCGGAAATCAAAACTTGTTCAGCATCAAAGATCTCACACCGGGGAGAAGCCATTTTCATGTTCAGAGTGTGGGAAATGTTTTAATTTGAAATCAGAACTGGTTGTGCATCAAAGATGTCACACTGGGGAGAAGCCATTTTCATGTTCAGAGTGTGGGAAATGTTTTAATTGGAAATCAGAACTTCTTGTGCATCAAAGATGTCACACAGGGGAGAAGCCATTGTCATGTTCAGAGTGTGGGAAATGTTTTAATTGGAAATCAAAACTTGTTATGCATCAAAGATGTCACACAGGGGAGAAGCCATTTTCATGTTCAGAGTGTAGGAAATGTTTTATTCGGAAATCAGAACTTGTTGTGCATCAAAAATGTCACACTGGGGAGAAGCCATTTTCATGTTCAGAATGTGGTAAATGTTTTATTCAGAAATCAGATCTTGTTGTGCATCAAAGATGTCACACCGGGGAGAAGCCATTTTCATGTTCAGAGTGTGGGAAATGTTTTATTCGGAAATCAAAACTTGTTCAGCATCAAAGATCTCACACCGGGGAGAAGCCATTTTCATGTTTAGAGTGTGGGAAATGTTTTAATTTTAATTCAGAACTTGTTGTCCATCAAAGATATCACACAGGGGAGAAGCCATTTCCATGTTCAGAGTGTAGGAAATGTTTTATTCGGAAATCAGAACTTGTTGTGCATCAAAGATCTCACACAGGGCAGAAGCTGTTTTCATGCCCAGAATGTGGTAAATGTTTTACTAGGAAATCAGGTCTTGTTCACCATCAAAAAAATCACACAAAATAAACCATTTTTATGTTTTGAATGTGGAAAATGTAATTCTCAGAAATCACATTTTGTTAAACATGTGAAGAAGCCGCACAGGGAAGGAACCTTTTTCATGTTGTGAAAAATTGAAATGTTTAACTGGTAAATCAAGTCTTCCGACATCAGAAAACCAGCAGAGCGGAGCAGCCATTCTTGCTTTCGAAATTTGCCAAATGTTTTTATCATTAATCGGGTCCTGTTGTCAGATGAGTCACACGGGAGAAGCCATCATGATGTACTATAATTCAAAGGGTTTTATCCTAAAATCGGCTACAGTTCCTTAAGTAAGGATTTGTGATGAAAAGAACCATTTTCTTTCTTTTTAGAAATTATTGTAGTTTTTCGACCATAAGACATACCTAGGTTTTGAAGGAGGAATATAGGGAAAAAAATAACGCAAAAATTGTGGTCATGAAGCAATGTTATGGGTAGGATTTGCTGCTGACACTGTTACGGGGATAAAATCCCCCAATTCTGTACTAATGTCCCCCATACTGGGCCCCTTCCAGGTATATGTGTCTCCCATGCTCGTATATATGTCTTTCATCCTGGTATATATGTTGCCTATCTTTATCCCATCCTAGTATATATGATCCCCATCCTGGTATATATGGCTCTTGTCCTAGTGCATATGTCCCTATCCTTATACAGTATATATGGCCCTCATCTCGGGCCCATTCGTGTATATATTTCCCCATCACGCTGCACACATAAGAAAATAAATGATTATACTCACCATCCCTCCGCTCGCCCGGTGCATGGTGTTCTCTTCTGATGCATGCAAGTGTCTTCAGCATGTAAGCGTGTCTTGCTAAATTCTACTAAAAAGGGGGCTGAAAGCCCGTACTTACAAAGCGCTCACTGATATCCTAATCAGGCACGAATACTAATATTCTTTATAGCAAGATACTATTTATTTTAATAGCACATGAATAGTTAATGGTACATAGGCATTTAGAACTATAGTCATAGAATCTTATACAATAACAGAAATATGCATCAACATTACCGTTTGTTGTAGCAATCCTTTCACATCAGAGGGAACTCGATTTAATGATAAGGAAACAACATGGCATCTTGCATCACAGGAACTGAATTATTGATAGGTCAAATAATATCTGAGATCACTCCTATCTTTTGATTATGATCCCTATCTAATCAAATTCATACTTCAGTCATATCACATTGGTATCACAATCGGTCCTTGATCCCAGGGATTATTTTCCATCATCAGTATTCCACTAGAAGAAGATCACTCGGAATATACCATACCATGACCAAGAAATATTGTTTGCCACAAATTTTGTTTTCTTGGTTTGTTTAGATAAACGTTGAATCACAAATATAATCACTTTCACTACTTTGTTCAGTATATTAAAACTAAAAGCAATATTATCTGAAAAGCTCCCTTGAATTTTGAAGCTCCTTGTGTTTTGGCATTTGCTCGATATTCAAAGGAATCATTACACATTACATTTCCCGATATGTTACTACAAGTTTCACTAGTCCCATTTATGAACATATTGGCATAAGGCCATAACATATCATGAATTGTCCTTTCCACTAAGCTGGGTTTAAAAGCATCTACAGTATTTATAGCTGTCCCAAAACTTATTTTTATATTCTCTATAGGGATGAATTCCAGGTTAGTCAGTCCAGTCTTATTTCTTAGTACCCAAATTCCTCCCTTAAAAGCCAGATATTGCAAATTGGTGACTGTTGCATTCAAATTGCCTTGCCACCATGGAAGATTGATCCATCCCACTATGGAAATGGGTACTGTAGTATTCTATAGACGAACACTTCGAGTGTCTTTATCAGCAAGATGATCAGAACAACTTTTCTACTTTAAGATTTCCTCCATCGATACCGGGACATCCAGATAAGGGATACTGGTGGCTGTAAGCGAAGAATGTGTACAGATCCAGCAATCTGTGTGTTGAAAATGTGATGGTGCATCAGAAATGTATTCGCCATAGGTTCCTCCTGATGTAGACTTGTCCATCCAACGACCAAAGAGGCAAACATCAAACAAAGGAATTTCTCCATCTCATCACTATCGAGCTCTTTCCAGTAACCGATACAATGGATTCCGCTTATTTACAACACCATCTGCAAATAAAGATACACTATTATTCTCGTAAATAACATTTTTCTTGTGGAACATATTCCCACTTCTCCACTTTTGGTCTCATTATCAGGAGAGTACGATCTTTTCCGACCGCTATTACCTCTGCCTCTGAGGGCGGTCCTTGAAGGTTTTGAATCCATATTTTTGCTCCTACATTTGTAATATTAGAGGATCCAAAACCTTTAATATCCCGTATTGTTAATTCTGCCGGGGCAGTTCCTTCTCTTATTTCAGACAAGTTTATTGGAATTATCAACATCTGAGCTACCTTCTGGTGCTTCATCAATATCAAAGGTTCATTTCCCAAATTTAGCATCAGTACCTTGATTTCTCCCTGATAATCTGCCTCTATTACCCCTCCCACCACTATGGCTCCTTTTAACACTAAACTAGAACGAGTGGCTATTTGACCACAATGATCCTTTGGTATCTGGCAACCCAATCCTGTTGAAATTGGTTTTACCTTACCTGGGGGTACCACGACAGTTTCCAATGTACTGAGGTCTAAACCTGCTGAATAAGGTGTCGCTCTTTCTGGTGTGCCCAAACAGCTGTACCTTGCCTTGTCAACTGTTGGACTGATTTGTCTGATGGCTGCTGCTTTATCTGCTTCTGAATTAAACAAACGTTCAAGTGAGTTAGTAGGGACATGAGCATCGAAATGAAATACAGTGGTCTTGGTAGATTGAATAATCCCTTCAATGTCTTGCCACACTTCCCTGACCATCTCAAACACATTTTGCTGTTCCTCTCCCCAGTGGAAGTCATATTTTTTCCTCGTTACTTTGTACAAATGAGCCAACATTTGTCCCAAATGAGGGATATGTTGTCTCCAAAAATCAAACAATCCAATATAAGACTGAGTCTCCTGTTTGGATTTAGGGACCAGAAAATTAATAATTTTCTGTCTGGCATTGGGCAAGATCTCTCTGTGCCCCTTGTTCCACTGAATCCCTAGACATGTTACCATCTGAGACGGTCCTTGAACCTTGGCATCATTGATTTCCCATCCTTTACTCCTCATATGAGCAACCAGTTTTGTCAATTGATCTTTCACACTTTGCTCATCTTGTCCTTGTATCATTATATCATTGATATAATGTGAGATCTGCATTTCCTTATGACAAGACATAACCCCAAAGGAGAATTTTCCTTTGGTTAGATTAAGAGTCATCCATTTTAGGATATCAATTCCCAAAATATATTCTGGTATAGGTACTACCAGTACCGTATACTCCTTGATAGGTAAATTACCTATCTTAAAAGCTACCTGTGTCTGAACCCCGGTGATCACTTGACCACCTAGTCCAGCAATTTTTACTCGAGGTCCTTTTATTGTTTCTGGGTTTCCATGAATTAAAGTAGCCTCCGCCCCGTGTCAATCAAAGCTGGGACTCTTTGAACATTTCCCCCTTTCCAATGTATGCTAAGATTGACGTAGGGACGTTCGTCCCTTTTTATCAATAGGGGGGCTTGGCTGGCTACCTATGGTAAATCACTTCCTTCTGAACTTTCATTTACACAGACTTCAGTCTGTGTATTAGCCCTTCCTTCCGTGACCTTTGTGGCCACGGCTGCAGCCAGTTCTTCCCATGGATAAACTGACTGAAAATCTTCCCAAGACACATTCTTTGGGGGGTTTTCCCCTTTTCCCTCTTATTTCTTTACCTTGGGGGTTTTTGAACCCCCTTCCACATTTGTAGTGGTCACTTTCTTTGTGGATAGAACTTTCTGTTTGTACAACTTCCATAATTCTCCTGTCTCCTTTCCATCAATCCTTTCCTTATTGATCCCGGCTTTAAGCAAAGCCTGGAACATGTCTTTGCGAGACACTCGTGGGGCCTCCCCTACTGATTTCTCTTTCCAATCAGGATTGTTTAGCTTACTGTTACCAACATGGCCTCCAGGGGACGATTTATCCCACTGTCCCATATCCTGTAACTCCCTCATCCTCCCTAGAACTACACCGATTGATTCTCCAGTCAGCGCTACAGTTAAGGTTAAAATAACTGTTTTGTATGCTGGAGGAGCATGTTTAACCAGCCTATTTCTTATGCTGGCTTTCAATGGGTACTGGAGATAATCATCATCCATTCCCAAAAGAGGAAGAGCATTCCTCATTGCTTCTTCCTTCAGCCTTTCCATACCATCTTTTAAGGTATACCAAGGTTTATCATTGATAGGAAAGTCTGCTTCTGATGGATATTTGTCCAGAAAAGCATGGGCTAAGATCATGATTAAGTTTTGAGTACCATGCTCATTATGATCAACAAAATAATTTTTTATTGATCTCTGAATTACTGGGTCACGAGACATGGTGACAAATTTTGCCACGTCTCCGGCGTCAAAGTGCACTCCACCTCCTCCGAGATCGTGCACCCTGACCAACTAGGGAATTTCTCCTTCTCCTGGTTTTTGTCTAAACTGTGTTAAAATGCTATCAACTTCTCCCTTAATCTTCAATGGTTACTCGATTTTTTACATGAGGAATTGTTCTCTCATTTGTGATGGCATTACTATCTTCGTCATATTGCAGATTCCCCTGACCATCCCGGACATGTTCCCGGATGATCTCATTCTCTGTCCTCTCTAGGCGCCTCCTTACGGGATTAGCCTGAATCTTCCCTTTATGGTAATCCTCCTCATCAGATGATGAAGATTAATCCCACACATCCCCATCCCAAGTATCGGGATCCCAGTTTATAGAAGCTGAGACGATACTTTTATGTACTTTGGTTTTATTTACTTTTCCTCTTCTTTTCTTGTACTTATTTTGAGCAATTTTTATGGCAGCTTTTTCTGCCACATTCTGATAATGTTCCAATTTATCCTTCAACAGTCTGGTATTACATTCCATAACTGTTTTCAGGCCACCTAATTCTATCATCTTTTGTTCCATCTGGGAACTTTTCTTCTGCATCTTTAGATTACGCTCATGCATTACACTATATGCACTTGCCAAAATCCAGATGTGCCGTGCTAAAGACACTACATCACCTGCTTTCACAGGGACACTACCGAATACATTCACAACATCAGTAGCTTCACTACCCTTAAGCTTATCCTGCCATTGTTCTGCCAATTCACAAGACGCTACATCACCTGCTTTCACAGGGGCACCACTGAGTACATTCACAACATCAGTAGCTTCACTACCCATAAGCTTGTCCTGCCATTGTTCTGCCAATCCACAAGACACTACATCACCTGCTTTCACAGGGGCACCACTGAGTACATTCACAACATCAGTAGCTTCACTACCCTTAAGCTTGTCCTGCCATTGTTCTACCAATCCACAAGACACTACATCACCTGCTTTCACAGGGGCACTACTGAGTACATTCACAACATCAGTAGCTTCACAACCCTTGAGCTTATTCTGCCATTGTTCTGCCAATCCACAATTGACCAATTCATGTGCTATAAAATTGTAGGGAGCCTTAATCCAGCTCGGGATCTCCACAACGACCTCCTTAACATTATCCTTACGTTTTCTGAACATTTTGACACTATGCAAAAAGATTAAAAAAAATATCTGGAAATTTGCCAAATATATGTTTTTAATTAAATTTCGTTAATTCTTATAGAAGTAATCCTGCCGACTACGCCAATTTATGTCTTGCTAAATTCTACTAAAAAGGGGGCTGAAAGCCCGTACTTACGAAGCGCTCACTGATATCCTAATCAGGCACGAATACTAATATTCTTTATAGCAAGATACTATTTATTTTAATAGCACATGAATAGTTAATGGTACATAGGCATTTAGAACTATAGTCATAGAATCTTATACAATAACAGAAATATGCATCAACATTACCGTTTGTTGTAGCAATCCTTTCACATCGGAGGGAACTTGATTTAATGATAAGGAAACAACATGGCATCTTGCATCACAGGAACAGTGCGTACACTTCAATGTCCTGGAAGGTTTCCCTTAACATTAAGCGAGTCCGGTGTATTTTTATAGGAAAACTTTGTAGGTTGTGTTTAAATGGTCACCAGCATGTGACAGCTGAGTCATGTTCATGTAACTTGACCACAAACTGCTGTGGGCACCAGCAGCTTCCTGCACATTTACTTGTACATCCTGCCAGTTGACAACTGACCGACCACAGTTTACCATAGTGTTAGTGAAATATTGCAATGAGCCGTAAGTTTCATATGCAAGCTTCCTTAAACCTGTCTTTAAGCCAACCACAAGTTTCCGGTAAGTGGAACTGTAAATGTGACTTCCTCATTATCTTGAAACTGCTTCAAAACCTGTTTGACATGTATTCTTTGGTCATCATAGTGAAATTGGTTATTCAGAGGACATCTCTTTGATACTGAATTATTGATAGGTCAAATAATATCTGGGATCACTCCTATCTTTTGATTATGATCCCTATCTAATCAAATTCATACTTCAGTCATATCACATTGGTATC
This sequence comes from Anomaloglossus baeobatrachus, assembly GCF_048569485.1. Lineage (NCBI taxonomy): Eukaryota > Metazoa > Chordata > Amphibia > Anura > Aromobatidae > Anomaloglossus > Anomaloglossus baeobatrachus. Next base: position 691,156 of record NW_027441787.1, on the reverse strand, counting down.
ACAAAGCGGCACAGTGCATGACATTGCTGCCATGTGCCCCCAGTTACACGCGGACGTCAGCTGCCGGAATATTCACTGCTCCCCACACCTGGGATTGTGAGCTTGGGGAGCAGTGAATATTCATTCTCTAATAAACACACGTGATCGCCCAGCCACAGCAGTAAGCCAGCGGCTGGGTTGTTATGTGTACCAAATATTAAAGAGAAAATAGCAATTCAGAGGCTAAAATATAGCTTTTAATCTATTCCATTAAAATTTAGATTAAAATATGTGAATAACCCAAAGTTCTCTGGATTGTTGTCATTAGATTCAGCAATCACGTTTCCAGAGAACCTATGATATAACAAAATGAACAAAAAAACACAAAATACACAACAAAAATTGAGTAAGATGATTATCACTCCAATAAGGACAGTTGTCCAATAATATGAGTATCTAAAAAATCCTGAAAAACAACTCAATATAACAAACATATAGTGCACGGTGAATCTCAAAGAGGAAATCACCAATTCAAATTTTGTAGAATGAGTTAGGAATGATCTCACCCATTCTTGCAGCTTGGGGTAAACAAGATTTCCTCTATGTGGGTCCACACAGTATCAGCTGGCCCTAGGGACGAGGGCCAGGAACATTGTAGGGGCACCAAGAGAGGGCTAGTTGTGGTCTGTTCTTGTAAGAGCAGAAGCTTTGGGGTATCAGGTGTTATTAAGATTCCCTAGGGTCAATTGTAGGGCCAGCTGATGCTGTGTGGACCCACATAGAGGAAATCCTGTTTACCCCAAGCTGCAAGAATGGGTGAGATCATTCCTAACTCATTCTACAAAATTTGAATTGGTGATTTCCTCTTTGAGGATCACCGTGCACTATATGTTTGTTATATTGAGTTGTTTTTGATGATTTTTTAGATACTCATATTATTGGACCACTGTCCTTATTGGAGTGATAATCAACTTACTCAATTTTTGTTGTGTATTTTGTGTTTTTTTGTTCATTTTGTTATATCATAGGTTCTCTGGAAACGTGATTGCTGAATCTAATGACAACAATCCAGAGAACTTTGGGTTATTCACATATTTTAATCTAAATTTTAATGGAATAGATTAAAAGCTATATTTTAGCCTCTGAATTGCTATTTTCTCTAATTATAAGTGGCTTGTCCTCCTATATCAGGAGCTGCTGTTTGACAAATATTAAAGAGAATGAATATTCACTGCTCCCCACGCAAATAATCCCATCCACCTCTTGGTTGGCGCTGGCTTCATTGCCTAGAGGTGGGCGGGATTATGGTGTGGGGAGCAGTGAATATTCATTTTCTTCTTTAGCTGGCACACTGTTAGCCCTTTTGAGAGCCTTTAGGAATATTTTTGAATATTTTTGATACTGGATTATATTTATATAATTCACTAATCTCAGGTTTCCTACTGCTTTATTTACTAAAAAGCGCAGCCCCAGATTGGAGATAGGAACTTTGAAGTATATCACATTGTATATAATTGCATTTCAAATCTTGTTGTTTTGTCAATAAATGCTTGTAAAATATACTGTATATTTTTCATGCCTAACTTTCTCTATTGTCTAGATGTGATGATTTTACCTGTAAACCTCTTGAGTTGACGCAGAGCTGTAGACATTTCACACAAAAATAGTGAGGGGAGAATTGAATCACACTGCATCCTAGATATGTGGAAGTTGTTAAGACGCTCTGGCCCCAAATCATCAAAGCTTTTATGTAAAAAAAAATTGGCACAAAAGCTGTGAAAAGTCTCAAAAATTCAGAAAGTTGTGTCAACATTTGGTGGCTTTTGGCATTTTCAAAAATTGACAGAGCTTGGGTGGGACGGGGGCGTGACAGCACAGCTACTTTAATTCATGACAAGCTGTGGCGTTCTCTATGCCAGAAATCTCATTCCAGTCCCTGAAGGAAGTAATATTTCTAGCATGGTACAAGGAGGCACATGCCACTCGTCAAACGCTCCAGATTCATGAAGAGGCATGCACCGCTTCATCAATCAGGAGCGGCCCCCGCATAAATTGGGCTCTTAATGTTATAAAATGATCTTTTATAAAGGATAATTGTTGTAATAAAAAAACTAAAGGATTTTATATGTCTGATATCAAAGGGATTATTTTTTTTGTGGAGCTACCCACACATAGAGATAAGTGCACCCATTGAAGTTCGAGTTCAGCTTTTTCAGTCGGACTTTAGATAACGTTCAGATCGGAAACCGGACTTGTCATGAACCCCATTGGAAGTCACTGATTGGGCAGTTCAGGTCTCCGCCCACATGCAACCGGCCATAAAGAGAGCATTTAGTATCTTGGGAGGGATGACAGAGTTTTTTCCTTGTACACAATACATCTTATAACAATGCTTTTACCTCCCCGTGAAAGCCATTCACACACTGCAAGCGGCTCGCACTGGGCCGAGCACTGAGTGTACCCGAGCACACCGATGCTAGATCGAGTGGTTAGGATACATAAAGCACCCGAACTCCGAACTCTAACACTGATTTTTTGTATAAAGTCTGTATTTGGTACAAACACCGAACTTTACTATTTAGATTCGCTCATCTCTGCCCACAAACCTTTATTTCAGTTTAGATTATGGGTGTAGAAGAGACCAGAACTGAAAGGGGTCTATCTGTTGGTGAAAAGCAAGTAACATTTATGATACCTATGCTGGGGTTTTGTGAATTTTCTGGGATTCTGTCACTAAGTGTTTACCCCTTAATTAAAAATCAGAATAATATAAAGACAGTGTCACATTAGGTACGGGGAAGTACGAAGTGAACGGCTAAAGGGAAACCCTGTGTGTAGCAAAGTGGTAGATGGTGACCTCTGTCCATGCCTACCGCTGGGCCCTGGGTTCCCTCACCGCCTTAGATAGGTTCCACATCTATGAGCAGAGCCGGATACCTGACCCTAGGCTGACCATGATCTGGGCCCTAGGTAGGGATCGGATGGGATGAGCTCTTTGTCAACCCTACAAGGCACTAAAGGTACACAAGGCTAACAAACAAGGGAAAACAATATATAACTTATCTCTAGACGACTCGGTAAGAAGTTCAGTAAAGAGCAACAACGATCCTACTGATGTGTGCAAGCCACCTGCTTGCATCCAGAGCTTGTGAAAGAACTGAAGATTGCCAGCCCAAGTCCAGGGAAAATGAGAGTATTTAAACCCAATTGGAAATAAAGATTATTAGCAGCTGAAAGGAAGAGGAGCTCTCCTGGGTCCTAAAGAAAAAAGGATGAAAAACCAGCTGAGGAGATACCAATACACTGAATACTAACAGCAGAAATAATAGAAAGTCAGTGAGTATTTTGCGCAGCCAAATGCTGTGACCTTCTATTGTCGGACACTACAGGACTGTCACTGTCTGTCATCAGTGCAGACAAGGACTCTTCTTCCAATGATGTGTCACTTACTGGCCTATTTTCTGTAGTTTTGATAAAATTACTGTATCATCACTAGGGGATTATCACTAAAGAGCTAGTAAACCTGCTGCCATGTATCCTCTATCTCCATAAGCTCTGTATAACCCCGCCCTCACCCTTGACTGGCAGATTTCTGTCTATGCTCATTGTACACAGCTGACAATCAGTGGTGTGGGTGAGGTTATACGCAGAGCAGCATTTCGAGAACTGGTAGATCTTAAGCAGATAAAACTGTTTATCAAAACTTCAGCAAGCAGCCAAGTAAGTGAAACATCGCTGGAATCAGGGTCTCTGCTTATACAGGTCGATTGGACACACGTTACAGGTAGCTTTATTCCTCCTAATCTTTAAATTACACCCCGAAGCCATACGCTACTAAATGTTATATATTTAATCTGAAAAGTAAGCAGTGTTTACAAAGATATACAAAAGATGTTACAAAGGGGAACAAAACAATACAGTATATACAATTATATAAAATAAAAGGGAATAACAAAAATTTGACTGAACCTGGGTCACAGAAATGGCTTAAGATCTATGGAGGGAAGGATTCCAATGGAACGTAGAGCAATCCTACACAGCAATGTTCCTTTCATTGAATGAGGATCATAATTGGCATGAGCTTTTTATTACCATAAGTTACTCCCACATACTTCCCATCATAGCAGGGCTGGACTTCAGATAATTATAGTATGGGTTTAAGTCTTTTCAGTTTATTATTTTTTTACAAAAGTTTAAAATAAGCAATAAATTTCATTCAACTTCACAATTGTGTCCCACTTGTTGATTCTTCACCATAACATTACAATTTATATCCTTTTATCCTTAATGTTTGAAGCCTGAAATGTGGGAAAAGGTTTAAAAATCCAAGGGGGCTGAATACTTTCGCAAGGCTCTGTGTATATACTGTAATATATATCTATATATAACATATATAAATATATATATATATATATATATATATATATATATATATATATTAGTATCTCCCATACATAACTCTACAGGCTCAGGAATGAAGCGTCTGGGTTCAGACAGGAGCATTCCATCCACACACGACACCAGCAAAGGCTTCAGAAGGCGCCGGATGGGAATCTGGTAACATTCGACCACAGCTCACTGTACAAAATTCCCAATTAAACTGGAGTCCAGATGAGCTGTCTAAGGGCACATTCAGACGACCATTCCATTTGTCCTGGTCAGTTCCTGTTTTTTTTGCGGACCTACTGACCGGACCATCTTTTCAATGTCTTTTGTGAAGGATTGGATGGCACACAGAAGAACTTCCGTGTGCATCTGATCCTACAAAAAACACATAGGATATGTCCTATTCTGTTCCGTAATAACGGACCGTGACTCAATATAAGTCAATGGGCCCCCAAAATCCCTGGAAGCCGTGTGGAAGCACTTCCGTGTGACCTCCGTCAGGTACCCGTGCAGTCTGTGTCCCGCTCCCTGCCAGCCCCACGGCTGCCCGCACACGAGTGTGTCAGGAGGTTAGATGAGATCATTACCTGCTGTGACGATCTCCTGCACTCCTGATGTCAGCGCTTGTCACTGCCTTCTATACCCGCCGTGTTCTCACATCACGTCTCGCGGGCGGCCCGAGACTGTCACTAGCGGTGACGTCATGGGCTCCCGCGATTCTTCACTGTGAACGCGGTGGACAATGGAAGTCAGTGACAGCGCTGACGTCAGGAGTGCAGGAGATCGTCACAGCAGGTAATGATCTAATCTAACCACCTGACAGCAGCGCTGATCATTCCCTGCAATGACCTGGGCTGACCTATTGATGTTAGCTCAGGTCACTGCATTACTCTCCCAGCCAATGGGGAATGTTCTGTTCTTCATTGACTGGGACAGTGACTATGGTATTGATCGTCGTGGGACCCCCTTACTGGATTATGCTAGACCCGGATTTGATTGTTCTTTTCAATAAATTGGTGAAAGAGGGAATGTTTTCGGGAGTGTTTTTTCAAATAAAACTTTTTTTGTTGTCTATTGTTTTTTAATTACTGACTGGGTTATTGATGTCGGGTATCTGATAGACGCGTGACATCACTAACCCCACGGCTTGCTGCCTGGTGACATTACACATCTGGCATCAACCCCATATATTACCCTTCCTTCCGTGACCTTTGTGGCCACGGCTGCAGCCAGTTCTTCCCATGGATAAACTGACTGAAAATCTTCCCAAGACACATTCTTTGGGGGGTTTTCCCCTTTTCCCTCTTATTTCTTTACCTTGGGGGTTTTTGAACCCCCTTCCACATTTGTAGTGGTCACTTTCTTTGTGGATAGAACTTTCTGTTTGTACAACTTCCATAATTCTCCTGTCTCCTTTCCATCAATCCTTTCCTTATTGATCCCGGCTTTAAGCAAAGCCTGGAACATGTCTTTGCGAGACACTCGTGGGGCCTCCCCTACTGATTTCTCTTTCCAATCAGGATTGTTTAGCTTACTGTTACCAACATGGCCTCCAGGGGACGATTTATCCCACTGTCCCATATCCTGTAACTCCCTCATCCTCCCTAGAACTACACCGATTGATTCTCCAGTCAGCGCTACAGTTAAGGTTAAAATAACTGTTTTGTATGCTGGAGGAGCATGTTTAACCAGCCTATTTCTTATGCTGGCTTTCAATGGGTACTGGAGATAATCATCATCCATTCCCAAAAGAGGAAGAGCATTCCTCATTGCTTCTTCCTTCAGCCTTTCCATACCATCTTTTAAGGTATACCAAGGTTTATCATTGATAGGAAAGTCTGCTTCTGATGGATATTTGTCCAGAAAAGCATGGGCTAAGATCATGATTAAGTTTTGAGTACCATGCTCATTATGATCAACAAAATAATTTTTTATTGATCTCTGAATTACTGGGTCACGAGACATGGTGACAAATTTTGCCACGTCTCCGGCGTCAAAGTGCACTCCACCTCCTCCGAGATCGTGCACCCTGACCAACTAGGGAATTTCTCCTTCTCCTGGTTTTTGTCTAAACTGTGTTAAAATGCTATCAACTTCTCCCTTAATCTTCAATGGTTACTCGATTTTTTACATGAGGAATTGTTCTCTCATTTGTGATGGCATTACTATCTTCGTCATATTGCAGATTCCCCTGACCATCCCGGACATGTTCCCGGATGATCTCATTCTCTGTCCTCTCTAGGCGCCTCCTTACGGGATTAGCCTGAATCTTCCCTTTATGGTAATCCTCCTCATCAGATGATGAAGATTAATCCCACACATCCCCATCCCAAGTATCGGGATCCCAGTTTATAGAAGCTGAGACGATACTTTTATGTACTTTGGTTTTATTTACTTTTCCTCTTCTTTTCTTGTACTTATTTTGAGCAATTTTTATGGCAGCTTTTTCTGCCACATTCTGATAATGTTCCAATTTATCCTTCAACAGTCTGGTATTACATTCCATAACTGTTTTCAGGCCACCTAATTCTATCATCTTTTGTTCCATCTGGGAACTTTTCTTCTGCATCTTTAGATTACGCTCATGCATTACACTATATGCACTTGCCAAAATCCAGATGTGCCGTGCTAAAGACACTACATCACCTGCTTTCACAGGGACACTACCGAATACATTCACAACATCAGTAGCTTCACTACCCTTAAGCTTATCCTGCCATTGTTCTGCCAATTCACAAGACGCTACATCACCTGCTTTCACAGGGGCACCACTGAGTACATTCACAACATCAGTAGCTTCACTACCCATAAGCTTGTCCTGCCATTGTTCTGCCAATCCACAAGACACTACATCACCTGCTTTCACAGGGGCACCACTGAGTACATTCACAACATCAGTAGCTTCACTACCCTTAAGCTTGTCCTGCCATTGTTCTACCAATCCACAAGACACTACATCACCTGCTTTCACAGGGGCACTACTGAGTACATTCACAACATCAGTAGCTTCACAACCCTTGAGCTTATTCTGCCATTGTTCTGCCAATCCACAATTGACCAATTCATGTGCTATAAAATTGTAGGGAGCCTTAATCCAGCTCGGGATCTCCACAACGACCTCCTTAACATTATCCTTACGTTTTCTGAACATTTTGACACTATGCAAAAAGATTAAAAAAAATATCTGGAAATTTGCCAAATATATGTTTTTAATTAAATTTCGTTAATTCTTATAGAAGTAATCCTGCCGACTACGCCAATTTATGTCTTGCTAAATTCTACTAAAAAGGGGGCTGAAAGCCCGTACTTACGAAGCGCTCACTGATATCCTAATCAGGCACGAATACTAATATTCTTTATAGCAAGATACTATTTATTTTAATAGCACATGAATAGTTAATGGTACATAGGCATTTAGAACTATAGTCATAGAATCTTATACAATAACAGAAATATGCATCAACATTACCGTTTGTTGTAGCAATCCTTTCACATCGGAGGGAACTTGATTTAATGATAAGGAAACAACATGGCATCTTGCATCACAGGAACAGTGCGTACACTTCAATGTCCTGGAAGGTTTCCCTTAACATTAAGCGAGTCCGGTGTATTTTTATAGGAAAACTTTGTAGGTTGTGTTTAAATGGTCACCAGCATGTGACAGCTGAGTCATGTTCATGTAACTTGACCACAAACTGCTGTGGGCACCAGCAGCTTCCTGCACATTTACTTGTACATCCTGCCAGTTGACAACTGACCGACCACAGTTTACCATAGTGTTAGTGAAATATTGCAATGAGCCGTAAGTTTCATATGCAAGCTTCCTTAAACCTGTCTTTAAGCCAACCACAAGTTTCCGGTAAGTGGAACTGTAAATGTGACTTCCTCATTATCTTGAAACTGCTTCAAAACCTGTTTGACATGTATTCTTTGGTCATCATAGTGAAATTGGTTATTCAGAGGACATCTCTTTGATACTGAATTATTGATAGGTCAAATAATATCTGGGATCACTCCTATCTTTTGATTATGATCCCTATCTAATCAAATTCATACTTCAGTCATATCACATTGGTATCACAAAGCGGCACAGTGCATGACATTGCTGCCATGTGCCCCCAGTTACACGCGGACGTCAGCTGCCGGAATATTCACTGCTCCCCACACCTGGGATTGTGAGCTTGGGGAGCAGTGAATATTCATTCTCTAATAAACACACGTGATCGCCCAGCCACAGCAGTAAGCCAGCGGCTGGGTTGTTATGTGTACCAAATATTAAAGAGAAAATAGCAATTCAGAGGCTAAAATATAGCTTTTAATCTATTCCATTAAAATTTAGATTAAAATATGTGAATAACCCAAAGTTCTCTGGATTGTTGTCATTAGATTCAGCAATCACGTTTCCAGAGAACCTATGATATAACAAAATGAACAAAAAAACACAAAATACACAACAAAAATTGAGTAAGATGATTATCACTCCAATAAGGACAGTTGTCCAATAATATGAGTATCTAAAAAATCCTGAAAAACAACTCAATATAACAAACATATAGTGCACGGTGAATCTCAAAGAGGAAATCACCAATTCAAATTTTGTAGAATGAGTTAGGAATGATCTCACCCATTCTTGCAGCTTGGGGTAAACAAGATTTCCTCTATGTGGGTCCACACAGTATCAGCTGGCCCTAGGGACGAGGGCCAGGAACATTGTAGGGGCACCAAGAGAGGGCTAGTTGTGGTCTGTTCTTGTAAGAGCAGAAGCTTTGGGGTATCAGGTGTTATTAAGATTCCCTAGGGTCAATTGTAGGGCCAGCTGATGCTGTGTGGACCCACATAGAGGAAATCCTGTTTACCCCAAGCTGCAAGAATGGGTGAGATCATTCCTAACTCATTCTACAAAATTTGAATTGGTGATTTCCTCTTTGAGGATCACCGTGCACTATATGTTTGTTATATTGAGTTGTTTTTGATGATTTTTTAGATACTCATATTATTGGACCACTGTCCTTATTGGAGTGATAATCAACTTACTCAATTTTTGTTGTGTATTTTGTGTTTTTTTGTTCATTTTGTTATATCATAGGTTCTCTGGAAACGTGATTGCTGAATCTAATGACAACAATCCAGAGAACTTTGGGTTATTCACATATTTTAATCTAAATTTTAATGGAATAGATTAAAAGCTATATTTTAGCCTCTGAATTGCTATTTTCTCTAATTATAAGTGGCTTGTCCTCCTATATCAGGAGCTGCTGTTTGACAAATATTAAAGAGAATGAATATTCACTGCTCCCCACGCAAATAATCCCATCCACCTCTTGGTTGGCGCTGGCTTCATTGCCTAGAGGTGGGCGGGATTATGGTGTGGGGAGCAGTGAATATTCATTTTCTTCTTTAGCTGGCACACTGTTAGCCCTTTTGAGAGCCTTTAGGAATATTTTTGAATATTTTTGATACTGGATTATATTTATATAATTCACTAATCTCAGGTTTCCTACTGCTTTATTTACTAAAAAGCGCAGCCCCAGATTGGAGATAGGAACTTTGAAGTATATCACATTGTATATAATTGCATTTCAAATCTTGTTGTTTTGTCAATAAATGCTTGTAAAATATACTGTATATTTTTCATGCCTAACTTTCTCTATTGTCTAGATGTGATGATTTTACCTGTAAACCTCTTGAGTTGACGCAGAGCTGTAGACATTTCACACAAAAATAGTGAGGGGAGAATTGAATCACACTGCATCCTAGATATGTGGAAGTTGTTAAGACGCTCTGGCCCCAAATCATCAAAGCTTTTATGTAAAAAAAAATTGGCACAAAAGCTGTGAAAAGTCTCAAAAATTCAGAAAGTTGTGTCAACATTTGGTGGCTTTTGGCATTTTCAAAAATTGACAGAGCTTGGGTGGGACGGGGGCGTGACAGCACAGCTACTTTAATTCATGACAAGCTGTGGCGTTCTCTATGCCAGAAATCTCATTCCAGTCCCTGAAGGAAGTAATATTTCTAGCATGGTACAAGGAGGCACATGCCACTCGTCAAACGCTCCAGATTCATGAAGAGGCATGCACCGCTTCATCAATCAGGAGCGGCCCCCGCATAAATTGGGCTCTTAATGTTATAAAATGATCTTTTATAAAGGATAATTGTTGTAATAAAAAAACTAAAGGATTTTATATGTCTGATATCAAAGGGATTATTTTTTTTGTGGAGCTACCCACACATAGAGATAAGTGCACCCATTGAAGTTCGAGTTCAGCTTTTTCAGTCGGACTTTAGATAACGTTCAGATCGGAAACCGGACTTGTCATGAACCCCATTGGAAGTCACTGATTGGGCAGTTCAGGTCTCCGCCCACATGCAACCGGCCATAAAGAGAGCATTTAGTATCTTGGGAGGGATGACAGAGTTTTTTCCTTGTACACAATACATCTTATAACAATGCTTTTACCTCCCCGTGAAAGCCATTCACACACTGCAAGCGGCTCGCACTGGGCCGAGCACTGAGTGTACCCGAGCACACCGATGCTAGATCGAGTGGTTAGGATACATAAAGCACCCGAACTCCGAACTCTAACACTGATTTTTTGTATAAAGTCTGTATTTGGTACAAACACCGAACTTTACTATTTAGATTCGCTCATCTCTGCCCACAAACCTTTATTTCAGTTTAGATTATGGGTGTAGAAGAGACCAGAACTGAAAGGGGTCTATCTGTTGGTGAAAAGCAAGTAACATTTATGATACCTATGCTGGGGTTTTGTGAATTTTCTGGGATTCTGTCACTAAGTGTTTACCCCTTAATTAAAAATCAGAATAATATAAAGACAGTGTCACATTAGGTACGGGGAAGTACGAAGTGAACGGCTAAAGGGAAACCCTGTGTGTAGCAAAGTGGTAGATGGTGACCTCTGTCCATGCCTACCGCTGGGCCCTGGGTTCCCTCACCGCCTTAGATAGGTTCCACATCTATGAGCAGAGCCGGATACCTGACCCTAGGCTGACCATGATCTGGGCCCTAGGTAGGGATCGGATGGGATGAGCTCTTTGTCAACCCTACAAGGCACTAAAGGTACACAAGGCTAACAAACAAGGGAAAACAATATATAACTTATCTCTAGACGACTCGGTAAGAAGTTCAGTAAAGAGCAACAACGATCCTACTGATGTGTGCAAGCCACCTGCTTGCATCCAGAGCTTGTGAAAGAACTGAAGATTGCCAGCCCAAGTCCAGGGAAAATGAGAGTATTTAAACCCAATTGGAAATAAAGATTATTAGCAGCTGAAAGGAAGAGGAGCTCTCCTGGGTCCTAAAGAAAAAAGGATGAAAAACCAGCTGAGGAGATACCAATACACTGAATACTAACAGCAGAAATAATAGAAAGTCAGTGAGTATTTTGCGCAGCCAAATGCTGTGACCTTCTATTGTCGGACACTACAGGACTGTCACTGTCTGTCATCAGTGCAGACAAGGACTCTTCTTCCAATGATGTGTCACTTACTGGCCTATTTTCTGTAGTTTTGATAAAATTACTGTATCATCACTAGGGGATTATCACTAAAGAGCTAGTAAACCTGCTGCCATGTATCCTCTATCTCCATAAGCTCTGTATAACCCCGCCCTCACCCTTGACTGGCAGATTTCTGTCTATGCTCATTGTACACAGCTGACAATCAGTGGTGTGGGTGAGGTTATACGCAGAGCAGCATTTCGAGAACTGGTAGATCTTAAGCAGATAAAACTGTTTATCAAAACTTCAGCAAGCAGCCAAGTAAGTGAAACATCGCTGGAATCAGGGTCTCTGCTTATACAGGTCGATTGGACACACGTTACAGGTAGCTTTATTCCTCCTATTCTTTAAATTACACCCCGAAGCCATACGCTACTAAATGTTATATATTTAATCTGAAAAGTAAGCAGTGTTTACAAAGATATACAAAAGATGTTACAAAGGGGAACAAAACAATACAGTATATACAATTATATAAAATAAAAGGGAATAACAAAAATTTGACTGAACCTGGGTCACAGAAATGGCTTAAGATCTATGGAGGGAAGGATTCCAATGGAACGTAGAGCAATCCTACACAGCAATGTTCCTTTCATTGAATGAGGATCATAATTGGCATGAGCTTTTTATTACCACAAGTTACTCCCACATACTTCCCATCATAGCAGGGCTGGACTTCAGATAATTATAGTATGGGTTTAAGTCTTTTCAGTTTATTATTTTTTTACAAAAGTTTAAAATAAGCAATAAATTTCATTCAACTTCACAATTGTGTCCCACTTGTTGATTCTTCACCATAACATTACAATTTATATCCTTTTATCCTTAATGTTTGAAGCCTGAAATGTGGGAAAAGGTTTAAAAATCCAAGGGGGCTGAATACTTTCGCAAGGCTCTGTGTATATACTGTAATATATATCTATATATAACATATATAAATATATATATATATATATATATATATATATATATATATATATATTAGTATCTCCCATACATAACTCTACAGGCTCAGGAATGAAGCGTCTGGGTTCAGACAGGAGCATTCCATCCACACACGACACCAGCAAAGGCTTCAGAAGGCGCCGGATGGGAATCTGGTAACATTCGACCACAGCTCACTGTACAAAATTCCCAATTAAACTGGAGTCCAGATGAGCTGTCTAAGGGCACATTCAGACGACCATTCCATTTGTCCTGGTCAGTTCCTGTTTTTTTTGCGGACCTACTGACCGGACCATCTTTTCAATGTCTTTTGTGAAGGATTGGATGGCACACAGAAGAACTTCCGTGTGCATCTGATCCTACAAAAAACACATAGGATATGTCCTATTCTGTTCCGTAATAACGGACCGTGACTCAATATAAGTCAATGGGCCCCCAAAATCCCTGGAAGCCGTGTGGAAGCACTTCCGTGTGACCTCCGTCAGGTACCCGTGCAGTCTGTGTCCCGCTCCCTGCCAGCCCCACGGCTGCCCGCACACGAGTGTGTCAGGAGGTTAGATGAGATCATTACCTGCTGTGACGATCTCCTGCACTCCTGATGTCAGCGCTTGTCACTGCCTTCTATACCCGCCGTGTTCTCACATCACGTCTCGCGGGCGGCCCGAGACTGTCACTAGCGGTGACGTCATGGGCTCCCGCGATTCTTCACTGTGAACGCGGTGGACAATGGAAGTCAGTGACAGCGCTGACGTCAGGAGTGCAGGAGATCGTCACAGCAGGTAATGATCTAATCTAACCACCTGACAGCAGCGCTGATCATTCCCTGCAATGACCTGGGCTGACCTATTGATGTTAGCTCAGGTCACTGCATTACTCTCCCAGCCAATGGGGAATGTTCTGTTCTTCATTGACTGGGACAGTGACTATGGTATTGATCGTCGTGGGACCCCCTTACTGGATTATGCTAGACCCGGATTTGATTGTTCTTTTCAATAAATTGGTGAAAGAGGGAATGTTTTCGGGAGTGTTTTTTCAAATAAAACTTTTTTTGTTGTCTATTGTTTTTTAATTACTGACTGGGTTATTGATGTCGGGTATCTGATAGACGCGTGACATCACTAACCCCACGGCTTGCTGCCTGGTGACATTACACATCTGGCATCAACCCCATATATTACCCCGTTTGCCACTTTGCCATCTAATGGATGCGTCACTTATGGGGCCGCTGTGGCCTGCTATTTATAGGCTGGGGAGTGTCCAATAACGGTGGACCTCCCTAGTCTGAGAATACCAGAGCACAGCTGTCCGCTTTACCTTGGCTGGTGATCCAATTTGGGGGGCACCCCACGTTTTTTGTTTTAAATTATTTATTTAATTTAAAATAACAGCGTGGGGTCCCCTCTGTTTTGGATTACCAGCTAAGGTAAAGTTGCCAGCTGTGGTCTGAAGGCTGCAGCTGTCTGCTTTATCCTAGCTGGCTACAAAAGATAGGGGGGACCCCACGGGTTTTTTTTTAAATTATTTATTTTTTGGCTAAATACAAGGCTAAGCACCCTTTAGTGCCACCCTTTAGTGAAACTAAAGTCACTATAGGGTGCCAGCTTAGTATATGCAGGAGGTTGGGACATTATATATGTCTTTCTCATCTATTATCTATCTGTCTATCTATGCCTCTATTCATTCATCCATCCATCAATCAATCCCTCTATCTCTCTGTCTCTATATCTATCTATCCATCTCTATATCTACCCATCTATTTATTTTTATAGCTGCTTCTGTTTTTTTATGGAGCGCGAAAAAAAAAAAGAAGGCACACGGATGACACACAGATGCATACGTGAAAAAAATGAACCGTTTTTGCGGACCAGAAAAACGGAACGGTTATGTGAATGTAGCCTAAAGGAGTTGAAGTTCTCCAAACAATGTGGACATGGACTGGAACGAGGAAGAGGAAGAAGGCTTGCTTCTGCTGAGGGTAATCCCTTCTACAAAGCCCAGGCAAGAGGGTTTCAGTGTCAAAGGACAAGTTTGGATAAAGTGCTCTGCTCCTCCACGCAGGACCTTGACTTGAAGATTTTCACATCGTAGATCAGATGATTTTACACTGATTACTTATGAAGGCTCAGGAACAGGAGTGGAAACAGGAACCTGGGAAGCAAATAGCCTCTGGAAGGATGGAGCCAGGAGGATAGGTTTCTTCACACGGCAGATTTCCTTGGCATGTTCCCGAAATTTATGATCAACCTGTAGGACAAAGGTGATAAGATCATCCTGGATAGCGGGTATATCAAGACCAGCCTGTACATCCTTGGTTCTCTTGGATAAACCTTCACAAAAAGTGGTCGCTGGTGCCTAATCTTTCTATCTTAATTCAGAAGCGAGGGCGCGGAATAGAGATACATACTGACCCTCAGTTAGAACTCCTTGACACAAGTGCAGAAGAAAGGACGCAGCCGAGGTGACTCGACCTGGGTACCTAAAAACTCTCCAGAAGGACTGCAGAAATTCCAAGAGGTCAGGAGTAATTGGGTCATATCTTTCCCACAGGGGTTAGACCCTGGCAAGAGCCTCTGCGAGGTGCAACATCAGAAATGCCACTTTGGACTGGTCTGATAAAAACTGATGAGCCAACAGCTTAAAGTGCAGGGTGCACTGGTTGATGAAACCTTGGCATTGCTTGGGATCGCCGTCAAAGCAGGGTGGAGGACTGGATTCAGACAGGGCCGGAGCTGTTCAAGCAGACATTCATTGACTGAAGATGGACCAGAAGTTGTTTTTATTGCTCCTGCATCTGTAACATCTCACAGTACAGTTCAGACTGAGGCAGAAAACCGGAGTCAGCTGAGTCCTGACCTTTCTCCCCCGCCCCTCCAGCCTAGGAAAGCAGACAAAGGCGGGGGAACAGAGCAGAACCCGACCTACAAAGGCCCACCCACAATGCATAACTCAATCAAAGTGCAGTGCATTTCTGCAACTTTGATTAGATATTTCAGCAACCCATGTTTCTATAACAGGTATGTGTTTCAATAATTTGTATTAATCGCTAGGCAAAGTAAAGAATTGAACAACATTTCTGAGATTTTTGAGTAAGAATTTGTCAATACATACAGTTAGGTCCAGAAATATTTGGACAGTGACACAATTTTCGCGAGTTGGGCTCTGCATGCCACCACACTGGATTTGAAATGAAATCTCTACAACAGAATTCAAGTGCAGATTGTAACGTTTAATTTGAAGGTTTGAACAAAAATATCTGATAGAAATTGTAGGAATTGTACACATTTCTTTACAAACACTCCACATTTTAGGAGGTCAAAAGTAATTGGACAAATAAACCAACCCCAAACAAAATATTTTTATTTTCAATATTTTGTTGCGAATCCTTTGGAGGCAATCACTGCCTTAAGTCTGGAACCCATGGACATCACCAAACGCTGGGTTTCCTCCTTCTTAATGCTTTGCCAGGCCTTTACAGCCGCAGCCTTCAGGTCTTGCTTGTTTGTGGGTCTTTCCGTCTTAAGTCTGGATTTGAGCAAGTGAAATGCATGCTCAATTGGGTTAAGATCTGGTGATTGACTTGGCCATTGCAGAATGTTCCACTTTTTTGCACTCATGAACTCCTGGGTAGCTTTGGCTGTATGCTTGGGGTCACTGTCCATCTGTACTATGAAGCGCCGTCCGATCAACTTTGCGGCATTTGGCTGAATCTGGGCTGAAAGTATATCCCGGTACACTTCAGAATTCATCCGGCTACTCTTGTCTGCTGTTATGTCATCAATAAACACAAGTGACCCAATGTCATTGAAAGCCATGCATGCCCATGCCATTACGTTGCCTTCACCATGTTTTACAGAGGATGTGGTGTGCCTTGGATCATGTGCCATTCCCTTTCTTCTCCAAACTTTTTTCTTCCCATAATTCTGGTACAGGTTGATCTTTGTCTCATCTGTCCATAGAATACTTTTCCAGAACTGAGCTGGCTTCATGAGGTGTTTTTCAGCAAATTTAACTCTGGCCTGTTTATTTTTGGAATTGATGAATGGTTTGCATCTAGATGTGAACCCTTTGTATTTACTTTCATGGAGTCTTCTCTTTACTGTTGACTTAGAGACAGATACACCTACTTCACTGAGAGTGTTCTGGACTTCAGTTGATGTTGTGAACGGGTTCTTCTTCACCATAGAAAGTATGCGGCGATCATCCACCACTGTTGTCATCCGTGGACGCCCAGGCCTTTTTGAGTTCCCAAGCTCACCAGTCAATTCCTTTTTTCTCAGAATGTACCCGACTGTTGATTTTGCTACTCCAAGCATGTCTGCTATCTCTCTGATGGATTTTTTCTTTTTTTTCAGCCTCAGGATGTTCTGCTTCACCTCAATTGAGAGTTCCTTAGACCGCATGTTGTCTGGTCACAGCAACAGCTTCCAAATGCAAAACCACACACCTGTAATCAACCCCAGACCTTTTAACTACTTCATTGATTACAGGTTAACGAGGGAGACGCCTTCAGAGTTAATTGCAGCCGTTAGAGTCCCTTGTCCAATTACTTTTGGTCCCTTGAAAAAGAGGAGGCTATGCATTACAGAGCTATGATTCCTAAACCCTTTCTCCGATTTGGACGTGAAAACTCTCATATTGCAGCTGGGAGTGTGCACTTTCAGCCCATATTATATATAGAATTGTATTTCTGAACATGTTTTTGTAAACAGCTAAAATAACAAAATTTGTGTCACTGTCCAAATATTTCTGGACCTAACTGTATAATATAACATTTGAACTAAGCATAAAGATTAACAATATCTTGGAGGGGGTGGAAAAGATGGGGTGGAAAAATTAAGGAAAAGGTTTTTTATTTGGGGAAACAAGGGAACAGGGATGGAGAAGTTGGAAGGAGAAACGATAAGAAAGAATAATCACGTACTAATTACAGTGCATAGTTTTCTCAAATAAATGAGTATCTAATTAATATTGGTGATTTAACCTTATTATAATTAACAGGAAATAACTGAAAACTAATCTAGGTATAATATTGAAAGAAAAGAGAGAAATAAATAGAACAAGAAAGAGAGAGAAGAAGAAAAAAAAAACAGGGAAGGGGGAGGGGATGTATGTATGTAAGGGGTGGTAGGGAGGTATGTCTAGAAAGGAGGTAGAGCTGGTACATAATCAATATTTTCTAGGGATTATTGCTTTTTATAAAGAGATTCCAGATATTCCACCTTCTATGGTATGAAGGGAACAAGTTATTGATTATCGCATGCCGTTTTTCATAATCATGATGGATAGATACCAGATGAATGACTTCAGAGATGTTGGGAACATGGTCTGTTCTCCATTTGGACAAAATTAATTGCTTAGTTGTTAATAAGATGTGAATCACAACTGAGATATGAGAGGAGTTTATATCTTGTAGGTCTAGTGAAAACAAAGCCATCTGAGGTAAGAGTTTTATTTTAGAGTGTGTGATCTGATTTATTAGTTTTGAAACTTCTTCCCAGAGAGCTTTAACCTTTGGGCATTCCCATAGGATATGGAGTAGGGTGCCTTTTTTACTACAATTCCGCCAACGCAAAGCTGACTTTCCAGCATTTATTCTGTTTAGTTTAGAGGGCGTAAAGTACCATTTTGTTAGTACTTTATAATAGGATTCATGCAAGACAGCAGAGAAGGTTGAGGAGTAGGTAATTTTTAGGCTTGACTGACAGTTTTCTACTGAGAAACTCTTTTGGAGGTCTTTTCCCCACGACAACATATAGCTTTGGGTAACTGGCTCCATATCATCATTTATGGCATCATAAATGTTTTTAGTTTTCCAGATGGTGTTCTTGTCGGTATTGCAGATAAGAAGGCATAAGGTCTCAGGGATAGAGATATTGTTGGCTAAAATTTTGTGAAGGGAAGTTCTTAGGGAAATGAGTAGAGTAAATTCCGAGTCATTAATTTTATGTCTTATCTTTAAATCTAAGAAAGGGATGTAATTGTGGCCAGTATGTATATCACCTATACATCTGAGGCCTAAGTCGTGCCAATTGGAGGGAATGTTTTCTTTAGAAATATGTGCGAGTAATTTTAGTGAATAATTTTTAATTTGTTGGAATGTCGGGGTTTTTGTTTTTTTTCTGCACACATTTTTCCATTCCAATATGGTAGAGGCCAAAGTGGAGGACTTAGGTAGGGGTAGTTTAGGATTGAGAATATAAAGTAAAATGAGTGATTTGAGGGAAGAATAATTGTTTGCTGCAAGTTCAAGATCTATCCAAGGTAAATAATGGTTGTTCTGTAGCCAATTAAGGCTCTGTTTAATGGTAGTAGTCTTGTAATAGCATTCTAAATTCGGCAGACTATACCCTCCTCTCGTTTTTCGCTTCATTAGGATGGATTTGGAGACTCTAGGCCTCTTATGATCCCAGACAAAGCCATTTAGAATGTTTTAGAGTTTGTTTAGATATAGAGGGGGGTATAGTGAGCGGAATAGCTCTAAAAAATAGAGAATCTTAGGTAGAATGATCATTTTATAGGATAGTAATCTGCCAAGCCATGTAATATCCTTTTTGAACAGGGAGGCTGTTTCTTTACTTGTAGTTTCTAGGAGGTTTTCCATATTTAATTTCACTAAAGTATGCAGGTTGTTTGTTATTTGAATTCCCAGATATATTATTGAATTTTCTGCCCAGGAAAAATATGACAATTTTTTATGGTTTGGATGGTTGAGTGAGCAAGGAAAAATGGGAGAATTTTTGATTTATCCATGTTTACTTTGTAATCGAAAGCAATGGAGAATTCATGGAGTATAGATTGAGCGTTTTGGATGGAGTTTACAGGATCAGACAATGAGAGAATTACCGTATTTTTCGCTTTATAAGACGCACCGGATTATAAGACGCACCCCCAAATTTGGTGAAGGAATAGAGAATTTTTTTTTTAATAAATGGGGTCCGTCTTATAATGCCAGTGTCCGTCTAACAAATCATATAGGGTATATGCCCCTCATAGCCCCCCCATCCTAAAATTAGCCCCCTTAATCTGGATATGGCCACCTTATATTGAATATAGCCCCCTTGTGCTGGCACACACCCCCTGTGGCTGCCACACACTGCCCCCCCTGTGGCTGCCACACATGGCCCCCCTGTGGCTGCCACACACGGCCCCCCTGTGGCTGACACACAGGGCCCCCTGTGGCTGACACACACGGCCCCCCCTGTGGCTGACACACATAGCCCCCCTGTGGCTGACACACATGGCCCCCCCTGTGGCTGCCACACACGGCCCCCCTGTGGCTGCCACACACGGCCCCCCTGTGGCTGCCACACACGGCCCCCCTGTGGCTGCCACACACGGCCCCCCTGTGGCTGCCACACACGGCCCCCCCTGTGGCTGCCACACACGGCCCCCCCTGTGGCTGACACACACGGCCCCCCTGTGGCTGACACGGCCCCCCTGTGGCTGACACTCACGGCCCCCCTATGGCTGCTACACACGGCCCCCCCTGTGGCTGCTACACACGGCCCCCCCTGTGACTGACACACACGGCCCCCCTGTGGCTGACACACATGGCCCCCCCTGTGGCTGCCACACACGGCCCCCCTGTGGCTGCCACACACGGCCCCCTGTGGCTGACACACACGGTCCCCCTGTGGCTGACACACAGGGCCCCCCTGTGGCTGACACACACGGCCCCCCTGTGGCTGCTACACACGGCCCTCCCTGTGGCTGCTACACACGGCGCCCCCTGTGGCTGCCACACACGGCCCCCCTGTGGCTGCCACACACGGCCCCCCTGTGGCTGCCACACACGGCCCCCCCTGTTGCTGCTACACACGGCCCCCCTGTGGCTGCTACACACGGCCCCCCTGTGGCTGACACACACGGCCCCCCTGTGGCTGACACACACGGCCCCCCGGTGGCTGCTACACATGGCCCTCCCTGTGGCTGCTACACACGGCCCCCCTGTGGCTGACACACACGGCCCCCCTGTGGCTGACACACACGGGCCCCCTGTGGCTGACGCACACGGCCCCCCTGTGGCTGACGCACATGGCCCCCCTGTGGCTGCTACACATGGCCCCCCCTGTGGCTGCTACACACGGCCCCCCCTGTGGCTGACACACATGGCTCCCCTGTGGCTGACACACAGCGCCCCCCTATGGCTGACACACACGGGCCCCCTGTGGCTGACGCACATGGTCCCCCTGTGGCTGCCACACAAGGGCCCCCTGTGTTAGATATCGCCCCAGGCTGCTGCTTTTAGTAAAATAAACTCTTTCCTTACCTTTTCCAGCACTGTGCTCCCTCGTGTCCCCCTCCTCAGGGTTGAGCTCCGGCCTCCTGTCTGCATTTCCTGGTTCACGGTCCGGTCATGTGATCAGCACAGCAGAGTGAAATCTCTGCTTGCCTGATCACAGCACCAGGAGGGAGACACGCTGGAGGGGGTAAGTAAAGAGTTTTTTATTTCACTATGGGCAGCAGCATGGGGGCCATAGCTAACACAGGGGTGCATGTGCGATCAAATGAGGGCGCAGGCAGATATAATATGCCCCGCTGCCCCAGCCCCTTAGCGTGATGCAGTTTCAGCACCACACTGCTGGACAGCGGCTGTGCATATTATATGAGCGGGAGCAGGAGATCAAACGCTGCCGCCCACAGCTGTCACCTGCCCCCAGCACCTCTCCAGAGCGGACCCTGCAGTATATATATATATATATATATATATATATATATATATATATATATATATATATATATATGTACACACACCCCCCGTATATTCGGTTTATAAGACGCACCCCCTACTTTCCCCCAAAATTTGGGGGAACAAAAGTGCGTCTTATAAAGGGAAAAATATGGTACATCATCCACAAAAAGGCCCTATTATGGTGATAATTCTTTGTTTTAATGCCCTGAATGTCCGAATTTTCTCTGATTAAAACCGCCATGGGTTCGATGGCCAATACAAAAAGAAGCGGTGACAAGGGGCAACCCTGCCTTGTACCATTTGTAATTCCAAATGGTTGTGATAAGTGATTGTTTGCGAATACCTTGGCTGAGGGACATGTATAGGGGGCCATGATGGATTTTATAATTTGGTTTGTGAAGCCGAATCTAAATAGGGTGGATTCAAGGTATTGTCAGCTTACCCTATCAAAGGCCTTTTCCGCATCGAGTGCAATCAGTAAAAAGGGTTTTTTCTTAGTATTAATATGTGAGATGAGGTTTAACACTCTCCGAACACCATCTGAGGTTTGACGTCCTTCGATGAAGCCCATCTGATCAAAATTGATACGTTTAGGAAGGATTGCTTTAAGCCTAGTGGTATTTGCTTTAGCATAAATTTTTATGTCAGTATTTATGAGTGATATAGGTCTATAGTTCTTGACCAGATCAATATCTTCTTTTGTTTTAGGGATCACTATGATAACCGCTTCAAGCATCTCTTTCGGGAAGGAACCCATCAGAGATGCGTTACTGAAGACCTCAACCAGATGAGGTGTCAAGATTGCGGAAAACGCCTTATAATATTCACCACTGAAGCCATCTGGGCTTTTCCATTTTTTAGACCAGAAATTATTTTTAATATCTCTGGTTCTGAAAAGGGTACGCTTAGTGTTTCCAATTGGGAATGGGACAATTGCGGTAGGTTGACTTTGTTTAAAAAGCCTTTAATTATGGCTTCAGTGGGTTGAGGGGTCAGAGGATCATTTTTCAAATTATAAATTTTTGTGTAAAACTTGGCAAATGAGTCAACTATGTCTCTCGGGTGAATGGCTAGGGAACCATCTGTCTTTTTTATTTGGTGAATACATTTTTTGATTCTCATTTGTTTGATTCTTTTGGCTATGAGGGAGGTAGGTTTATTAATTAGGGAGTAGATATTAGCATTCATGCTGTTGGTGAATTGTTCATACTCTTTAAGAATGTGGGCTTTTAAATCTAATCTAAGTCATAGGATTTCCTTATGGAGTTCAGGGGATGGAGTTGGTAATTGTTGTTGTATTATTTCTTTTCCTCTAATGTCTGATTGTATCTTTTCAAGTTTTTTCTTTTGTAGTTTTTTATGGGTCGCTGCTAGCTGGATTAAGTTACCTCTTAAAACGGCTTTATGCGCGTTCCAAAGAATAAACGGTGAGATATCTTCGGTGATATTTTCCTTAAAATAGATTTCAATTGTCTTTTGGATTTGTTTATTATATTTAGGGGAGTTGATTAAATAGGAATTATTTTTCCATAGGGGTCTGCTCTGAGTTGGGAAGCCTAATGCCAATTTGCAGAGGATAGGGGAATGGTCTGAAAATGTTCGTTAGTTTATTTCGATCTTTTTAAATTTAGATATCGATAGTGAATTGGTTAGTGGCAGATCGATATGTTAATAGGTGTAGTAGATGTCTGAATAGTAAGAATATTCCTGTGAGGAGTTATTTAGACATCTAAATATGTCAAAATATTCCTGATTAAGCAGCCATTGTTTCAGGGTATGTCTATAAGTTCTAATAGGAGCCTTCATGTCCAGGAATTTGTCAGGAATCAAATTGAAATCCCCCAGGATAATCAGGTCTCCACGTTGATTTTCATGGATATCACGACATACCATGTTTAGAAATCTAATCTGTCCACAATTGGGTGCATGCAGATTAACAATTGTACAAGGACAATTGTTTATAAGGCATGATATGATGATATAGCGTCCTTTATTGTCCTTTGTTTCTGATACTAGTTCAAAAGAAATCGAGTTTCTAAACATAATAATCACACCAGCCTTTTTCCTTTCATTGAGAGAGCTACAAATATGGGGAAAGTTTTTATGTTCAAATTTGGGATGATTTTTACTAGCCAATTTGGTTTCCTGTAGGCAAACAACATCTGCATTGAAGTTTCTTACCTCTTTCCAGAGTTGGAACCTCCTTCCAGGTGAGTTCAGACCTCTCACATTGTATGATAAAAATTTGATGGACATAGTGGTTGATTGATAAAAAAAAAGGGTCACGGGCAAATATTTAAAAGTTTAGGAGAAGAAGGAAATTTTTGAAGGCAAAAAAGTAAAGGGAGAGACTGGAGGTTAGGATGGGGAAAAGACGAAGAAAGAGAGAAAAGAGAGGGAGAAAAAAAAACCCCTACTAAAGTAATTTCCTTATTATTAATTCTAACTAATTCCTAATTAATTAACCAACAAACTAACTAATAAAGTAACTATGATATTATAGGTTAAACTTTAAAGCAATGTGTACCAGTGAATACAAGTTATTAAGCACTATATTACTAGTATTCTAATGTATAGCAGAAAAAATAAAGAGATAATCTGAAACCAAATTAAACAAATATAAATGCTATACCGAAAGAAAACGGTTAGCTCTCCCGGAGGAATTATAGTCCCAGATTACCAACTTGGGAAACAATGTATTCCTCCTCTTGGGGTAAAAGTTTGTGAATAGACACGGAAAGTTCCAGATGCGTATCTAGCTGAAGATTTTGAAGAGTACAGCAGAAGTCAATTGTTGGTCAAACTCTCATCCTGAATAAGTAATGTAAGGCAATGAAAAAGTTTTAAAGTCTGTAAGTAATTTATCCTGAAACGAAAAAAAACCTTTTAGTTGGTATTTATAATCCAATGGAGACATAGTTGTGCCATTATCTTGGGTGAAGTCTGATGACATAAATTCATGTTTTAGTTTTTGAGTCCTGTCCCAGATCAAGGTTTTTATTTAATAAAGAAACATATATTAAGCCATCCTTTGGAGTTGCCCGGGGAATCAATTTATCATTGTTCCATACCAATAATTTGGTGGGGAAGCCCCAACGGTAATTGATCCCCCAGTCTTGTAGTTGTTTTCTCGTTTGTGAAAAAGCCTTCCTTGCAGAAACAGTGTCTTTAGAAAGGTCTATGAAGATCTTGATGTTTTTATATGGTTCCGGTAATGTTTTATCATTTCTCACGAATTTCAAGAGGAGTTCTTTGGTGTGATAAAAGTGGAACTTTAGAATGGTATCTCTCGGTAAATCTGTTGTGAGGTTTCTGGGATGCGGTAGTCGATGTGTCCGATCTATGGTTATGTCAAAGATCTGTAAGAGAAGGCAATGCCTTTGTGAGAATATTTTTGACATATTTTTCCAAGTCTCTGGCAGGTATGGATTCTGGGATGCCTCTTAGCTTCATATTGTTCCTGCGATTTCTGTCCTCAAGATCCGCTAATTTTCTCTTTAAAGCAGTTAGTTGGTCTTGTTGATCATTATGTTCTCTAACAAGGGTGGTGGTTGTTTCTTCAATTTTAATAATCTTCCTCTCATTGGTCTCCATTTTTTTGTTCAAGGAGTCAAAAGTTTCCTGGATTTTTATCGTTTGCTTTTCAAAGGCCTCATTAATATTAAGATTTATGCTTTTGACGAGGTTATTTAAAAACAATTCCATATCAAATTTGTTGGAGCTTTGCCAATTTTCCTTAACCATGAGAACCTTCGGATCGATGGTTGGCATATCAGCAACAGTATGATCAAATCTAACTCCATCAATAGGACTTGAAGGGGTGGATTGAAACATATCTCTGTTATCCTGTTTGTTTAGACTTTTACATTTATTGGTGCCTTGACTTGTGTCCGTATCAGAAAATTCCGGCAGGCCATCTTGTCCGTAGTTAAATGGGTTTAAAATTGTAGGTTTGATATATGATGTTTCCTTATTGTCGGTAAGGTATGAATTTGTCATGGAAGCCTGACAGCTTTGGTGGTAAGTGTCTAAGCATTCTTTTGCAGGTATTTCGCTTGTATTGTGCTTAGCGAAAGCGACATCTTTTGCCAAAACAGCTTTGTCAGTTTTGAGGGTTAGTCTGTTGGTTTCAGTTTTCCCCACTTTATTTCCATGTAATTTGTCTTTATTTTAGTTTATCTGGCTGGATGAGTTGGAGGTTGATGTATTATAGTTCTTAAGTCTGGCGCCTTTCTCCATGTTATGGGTATATATGATTTATAACAGGGTACTGACTACTTAAGCTAGCAATGTGCTCCGTATGTGTTTATAACAATGTCGCCAAGTCAGTGGCGGCTTGCAGCGCCTCATCTTAATAACCGGGTGTGCTGTTTAGTAGTTAATAAAGTAGCAAACAGGCTAGGAAGACCCGGAGGTCTTAGGACAGGATTTCTAGGAGGTTCAGTGACGTATCCAATATATTTTTAGACAGGCACAGTGCACTTAAAAGTCTTTGTTATACGTGTAAGGCTCTGTGCCCACGTGTGCGCATTGCATGCAGTTATGCTGCATTCTGCACCGCAGCGTAACTGCATGCATCCTTCGTCCCCAGTACAATCTTATGAAGATTGTGCATAATCCATGTGCACGTAACGTTTTAGAACACAGCGATTAGCATGCTACAAAATCGCTGGGTTCTAAAAAGCAACATGTCACTTCTTTCGTGCGCTTTGGATGCAGCCCCAGCTCTGTGTATGGGAGAGGCTACATCCAGAGCGCATGAAATCGGCTTTTCATTACGCAGTGTTTCTGCAGCAATTTGAAGCGCACATGTGCTGTTCAAATCACTGCAGAAATTTCTGCAGGGACAACGCAACTTGGGCACATAGCCTTAATGGGAACCAGTGAGTCTTGTTGGTTACTAAGACAACAGTAATTGAGGGCTCCTTTTCCTTATCTCTCTTAGGAGAGGAGACAATGGTTAACTGTTAAAACATAAATGAGTTTGGTGAACACTCTCTTTGTTCAGTAGATTAGTAGGGTGAGCAGTGTGCTTGGCTGCTTTTATCCCACAGCTGGTTATCAGTTTCCCTGAAGTTTAGATAAGATGCATGCAGCTAGATGTCCGCAGAGCAGAAGCTCGTGCCTACTACCATTAATGGCGTACTTGATAAAAGTATATCGCTAACTGAAAGGCCCCTTTACACACTGAGACTTTCTAGCGATCCCACCAGCGATCCCAACCTGGCCGAGATCGCTACAAAGTCTCTGGTGAGCTGTCAAACAGGCAGACCTGGCCAACGACGCAACAGCGATCCGGACCTGCAGAACGACCTAGCTAGTCATTGGGGACGTTGTAAAGCAGCTTTTTGAAAGGGAAGTCGCTAACGAAGTCGCTGTAAAGTCCCCTTTACACACTGAGACTTTCTAGCGATCATGCTGCACAGCGGGAAAAAAAGGACCAAAGAATGGTCCTGAACGATTTGTAGCGATCAGCAACTTCACAGCAGGGGCCAGGTCGCTGATGTGTTTCGCACACTGCAATGTCGCTGGGGAGGTCGCTGTTGCGTCACAAAACCGGTGACGTTACAGCGATGTCGTTTGCGATGTTGCAGTGTGTAAAGCCACCTTAAGGCCCAGTCACACACAACGACTTACCAGCGATCGCGAAAACGATGCGACCTGATAGGGATCGCAGGTAAGTCGCTGGGAGGTCGCAGGTGAGATGTCACACAGTCAGATCTTACCAACGATGCAGGAACAATACAGGTCGCAGTAGTGACCTGTATAACGATCTCAGCAGTCACTGTGACCCTGTCACACAGTGTCAATCAAATACAGCGATGTGTCCTGCCCAGCAGGACATCGCCTTTGAAGAAAATGGCGTGGAGCATTCTGCAATGACTAGAGATCTCACAGCAGGGGCCTGATCGCTGGTAGGTGTCACACATAACAAGATCGCTAACGGGATCGCTACTGCGTCACAGAAACCGTGACTCAGCTGCGATCTCGCTAGCGATCTCGTTATGTGTGACAGTACCTTAAGAAACACAGTGTCTCTGAACGGGGCAGCAAGGAGGTAGACTTTTATTTAATGAGTGTAAGGCTATGTGCGCACGTGTGCGCTCTGCACCGCACCGAAAATGTGCGCTTCAGAGCGCAGCTGAAAAGCTGCGTTCTGAAGCGCATGGTGCCGGCAGATTCGTGCGCTCTGCATGCTGCCTCTCCCTATAGACAGCATGCAGAACGCACAAAAGAAGTGACATGTCACTTCTTAGAACGCAGCGATTCGGCAAGCAGCCGAATCGCTGCGTTCTAACATGACACGTGCGCACGGCTCCTGCACAATCTCCATAGACTGTGCAGGGGACGCAGGACGCATGCAGTTACGCTGCGGTGCAGAACGCAGCGTAACTGCATGTAATACGCACACGTGCGCACATACCCTTACAGCGGCAACTGCAGCTCCAGGACTCAATTACAGACTGGGGGGGCTTACATCAGAGGCAGTATCAGCTGATCCATCAGGACAAATCGCTGTACAGATCCCTGTATATAGGAGATCATGGTGATAGCTGAATTGGGTGGAAGAGGCTCTGCTATATTAATTTAAGAGTTACTGGAGACCGGGTCGGATAATGGACATAGCGAGGAGATGGGTGATATGGCCCGGGGCCCTGCAGTGGGAACGCAGGAGATTCACTCACATACCGCCAGGTTCAGCCCTGAATATCTCCGGTGTACCAGCATCAAAATCTACGGAAATGGTATCAAAATGTTCCTTAGGTCTTCTAATTTCTTGTCATCAGGTTGGTAAAGGAATCCATCAGCATTATATTTATTAAAAATCCGTAGCTTGTAGGATGACAGTTGGACCTCGGTTAAGCTGCATCTCACATCATCAGCGTCGCCACGACCCCCTCTACATTATGCTTTAAATCTTGTTGCCAGTATTTGATAAGTCGATTGTCTCGCCGGTATTTGAAATACGGTGGGCGATCCTCTGATGTATCTGTATATATATATATATATATATATATATATATATAGGTTCTTTCCTCTGTAGTAGGCTGTTGATTTTTCCTTGATGTCTTGATGAAGGAGACTGAGTTCTCTGAAATGTATCGACCTGAATAAAGATAAAGAGATAAAATAATCAACATCTGATTTTCTGGTGATAGCGCGGCATACACCCGATCTCTCCCCCGTTATGTCTGAATTCTTTTCCAGGGCTGCGGCTGTCGCCATCTTTTATGTGCGTTTAGCAGTTGTAACCGGCACAACCCTTATAGGTGAATGAAATTACTTTGGCTTATCTGTTACCTTACCTGGTAAGACCCTGTTCTGCGCTTCTATCTAACAGGATTTCCTACGTACACTGTGATGGTCAGGCACAGATTGAGTGAGTCGCGTGATGAGCGGTGAATGAACTCCGGTGAGGTCACTGAAGTCACCTGAGGTGAAGTTACCGGCGGTCACAAGTGGAGGACCGTGGGAACCTCCAGCTGTGGCCGCGGCTAATCTGAGTGATGTCACCACTGATCGCTGCTCAGTCTCTGCCTGAACCTCATAGAAGGCGGTCATGTGCCATGATCACGCGCTGTAACTACATGTAGCAGAGCTTGAATCATTATCGGACCTCGTGTGGATTATATCGAACCTGCATGGGTAGTTTGGGGATCAAAAAAGTGGTAAAAGAGGGTATCTACTACATACACATTTTTTACACACGGCTCCACTACATACACGTCATGCACACACGGCTCCGTTACATACACAGCTCCGCTACGTGAACATCGTACACACAGCACTGTTCTGAACACATCATACACATGCGGCTCTGCTCCATATACGTTGAACACATATTTTCAGCTACTTGTGATACAAGATCGATCAGGTCCAAACATTTTCCTTCTAAAGTCGCTCAACAAATCTTCTCCTCACCCGAACTTATCAATAAAGAATTAAATTTAGCAAAGATTGAAATGAGTGTGAAGGGGTCACATACATACAGTGGTTTATAACCGTCCACTGGCACCACGCCTCATCCAGTGTCTGCACGCCAATATAGGACTACACTGAGGAGCTGATCATGTGACCCCTGACTCCTCCCCTCCATGTGACATCATCACAGGTCCTGTAAGCACAGAGCAGCCATATATCTAGTGTGCGGCTCTGCAGGTGGAGGTAGGTGCAGGGTATTATATATCTAGTGTGCGGCTCTGCAGGTGGAGGTAGGTGCAGGGTATTATATATCTAGTGTGCGGCTCTGCAGGTGGAGGTAGGTGCAGGGTATTATATATCTAGTGTGCGGCTCTGCAGGTGGAGGTAGGTGCAGGGTATTATATATCTAGTGTGCGGCTCTGCAGGAGGAGGTAGGTGCAAGGTATTATATATCTAGTGTGCGGCTCTGCAGGTGGAGGTAGGTGCAGGGTATTATATATCTAGTGTGCGGCTCTGCAGGTGGAGGTAGGTGCAGGGTATTATATATCTAGTGTGCGGCTCTGCAGGTGGAGGTAGGTGCAGGGTATTATATATCTAGTGTGCGGCTCTGCAGGTGGAGGTAGGTGCAGGGTATTATATATCTAGTGTGCGGCTCTGCAGGTGGAGGTAGGTGCAGGGTATTATATATCTAGTGTGCGGCTCTGCAGGTGGAGGTAGGTGCAGGGTATTATATATCTAGTGTGCGGCTCTGCAGGAGGAGGTAGGTGCAGGGTATTATATATCTAGTGTGCGGCTCTGCAGGTGGAGGTAGGTGCAGGGTATTATATATCTAGTGTGCGGCTCTGCAGGAGGAGGTAGGTGCAGGGTATTATATATCTAGTGTGCGGCTCTGCAGGTGGAGGTAGGTGCAGGGTATTATATATCTAGTGTGCGGCTCTGCAGGTGGAGGTAGGTGCAGGGTATTATATATCTAGTGTGCGGCTCTGCAGGTGGAGGTGTGTGGAGATTCCCCATTACTGGGCTCAGGTGGTATTAACCCCTTCAGCTCTGAGACTTTCTTGGAGTTTTTCTCTCGCTGATTTCTATGAATCGTGAGGTTTTTGTTCCTTTTCCTCTGATAGATACAAACACCCCAACTATGAGAGGCCGGAAGTGAGGAAACCCGTCTGCCCTCAGTCCTCGGCCCCTTTCTGCCCTCAGTCCTCGGCCCCTTTCTGCCCTCAGTCCTCGACCCCTTTCTGCCCTCGGTCCTCTGCCCCTTTCTGCCCTCGATCCTCGGCCCCTTTCTGCCCTCAGTCCTCGGACCCTTTCTGCCCCCCACAGTATAATGTTCCCCCAGAATGTTCTCATTATATGCTTCCCCTTATTCTCTCCAGTAATTGTATTATTACAGTGGATTATCTATGATGTTACATCGTCATCTTCTCCCCATTCAGGGCCTTATAATATCGGATCCTCTCAGTGGAGATCTTCTATAGAACAGAATTCTCCTGATTGCCCCGTGAAGGATGGATATGGACAGGGACAAGATGGCGGAGAGGATATTACACCTCACCCTAGAGATCCTCTTCCGGCTTACTGGAGAGGTGAGAGATTCTGATGACGTCACATTACATCATTCTTATCTATGGGAATAACAGATGGACAGAACTGGAGAGGTGAGGACTCTGGAAATGTCTGGAGTGAGATTTATTACCGTGTCTCTCCATAACCAGTATTACACAGTAGTGAAGAAGACCTCTAGTGAGCGCTGTCAGGCCCCTGTGTCTGAGGGATGGGGAAGACCCCTGAGCCCAATCACGAGGCCTCCACCTCACCCCCCGATACATGAGGACATCAATGACCAGAAGATCCTAGAACTCACCTACAAGATGATTGAGCTGCTGACTGGAGAGGTGACACTGCTGGGAATGCTGGGACATTATACAGTAACGCTATGAAGGGATCGGGGGTGACGGTATCATTGTATGTGTCAGGTTCCTATAAGGTGTCAGGACGTCACCGTCTATTTCTCCATGGAGGAGTGGGAGTATTTAGAAGGACACAAAGATCTTTACAAGGACGTCATGATGGAGGTTCCCCGGCACGTCACATCACCAGGTAATAGGACTAAATACACACGGCCTATAATTATCTGTATGTAAGGAATGAATTCAGTCCCTGTATGTGTCTCCTACAGTTTTATCCAGTAAGAGGACAACACCAGAGAGATGTCCCCATCCTCTTCTCCCACAGGACTGTAAACAAGAAGATCCCGATGTTCCTCAGGATCATCAGGTAGATGGAGAGAAGGTGCCATGAAATCTCCTATGATGTGTAGACGGCTGTGAAGGTCTTGTGCTCAGTCTTGTTTTATCCTCCGG
Organism: Anomaloglossus baeobatrachus; assembly: GCF_048569485.1. Lineage (NCBI taxonomy): Eukaryota > Metazoa > Chordata > Amphibia > Anura > Aromobatidae > Anomaloglossus > Anomaloglossus baeobatrachus. The sequence continues at coordinate 659,351 of NW_027441787.1, read as the reverse complement.
TATTATATGTGTTATACTTGTGTAATGAGAGCGGTGGAGGTGGCAGGATTAGGAGAGATAAGAGCTTTGAGGATTCCTTTTAGTTCTCGTTCACACTACTGTATTTTCAGTGCTGTCCATAAAATAACACAACGTCTCGCCCTCAGACCATTGTTATTGGATGTGGCAGTGCAGATGGGGATTTTCTTTCTCACTGACAGAATCTGCGTGTGAGAATAATCCCAGCATCCTCTAGTGCCTTCCGTAAATCGGAGGAGACTCGTCCATTCAGGTCTGTGTCTGCACAAACCATCAGATTCCCACCAGCTCCACCATACAGCAGACATTGTGTTACGGATACATTGCAGTTCTGTAATGGATGAAGCTGTAAATGGTCTTGTAAATGATTAATAGCGGCTGTAAATACCGGATTGTATATGGATGACAAATAAGAAAAGCCTTGTCCTAGTTTTCTGGATGAAGCTGTGATGATTCTTTATCCGGCCGTGTGACCCCGGCATTAGAGGCCGTTACATCCCGGGAAGAGAGGATTTATCTAGAAAGTGTAAAATCTTTCCCTTCCCTGAATATTTCTGCCTCCGGTCACATCCCGTCTGCCGGTATAATGGGCTCCGCACCACGAAACTTACATCCAACTCATTAATTCTGTTGGGTTTTTCTAAGTCACTTTTTTTTTCATCTTCTCGTACTAATTAATGTTTTTTGTTCCAGATTCTTCATATTAGTCCAAGTGGATCATGAAATTTGCGCACAATAGAAACGCTTTGTATTTTTCCTGTGACCTGTGTTTATGACTTTTTAGTGCAAAAAGTCTCATAATTTGCACCAAAATATTTGGTCTACATAAAATATCTCTGGTGTGGACTGGAGAACATTTCTGACAAAATTTCCTAGTTTTTAGGTTGGAGGTAGACATACCGTTCTTTGAAAAACTATTCACACCCGGTGAACTTTTCCACATTTTTTCACATTACAGCCACAAACAAATACATTTTATTGGGGGTTTATGTGATACCAACACAAAGTAGCAAACACTTGTGAAGTATAAAGGAAATTATACACGGATTTGTAAATATTTTAAGAAATTTAACTCTGAAAATTGTGATGTGCATTAGTATTCAGCCCCCTGAGTGAATACTTTGCAGGACCTCCTTTCACTTCAATTGCTGCTGCCAATCTCTTGGGGCATGCGTCTACCAGCTTTGCACATCTAGAGGTGATATTTTTGCCCCTTCTAAATTATAAAACAGCTCTATCTCAGGTAAATTTGATGAATGCGTCTGTGAATTTTCAATTTTTATATTTGCTTTTAAAAATGTCCACTCTTCCATAAAGGCCAAATTTGTGGAGTTTATGACTTATAGTTGTCCTGTGGACAGATTCTCCCCCTGAGCTCTGGATCTCTCCTGCTTTTCCACTGACCACAGGCCTCTTGGCTGCTTCTCTATAATTAGTGCTCTCCTTGCTTGGGATGTCAGTTTAGGTGGACGGCCATGTCTTTGTCGTTTTGCAGTTGTGCTAAATGTGACAACTCAGCATCTGGAGATTTGTGTGAGGAGTGAACTGTTCTTAATTAGCCCAGACATATTGTGCCTTTGATTGCCAAATCAAGAGAAGTTAGCCATTGTTTCATGTCAGACTTACCAGAGCCCTATTGTCTGTTAAATGTTGATTGCTTCAGCCTCTTTGACTACGTCAATTAGAGGAATATTATTATGCAGTCGAATTGAACTGAACCAATGAGAGAGGAGCCATCTCCCACCAATCCTGTAAGATACAATACTCTGAAATGAGAACTGAGGGGTATAAAAAGGACTTTGCTCCTCTTTCCACATTCATTTTGCAGGACTTCAGCATAAAATCCTCATTTTTAGCTGGAGGATCAAAGATGTGCTTCACTGCTCAATGCTGAGCCCACAATTGTGCCAGGAGAACCCAGGTGAGGACAGTTCAGTCGCCTGGCTACATATCTTGCTGTGCTCAGTCATCTTTCTAAGCTTGCCGCTATCTCCTCTCAGCGGGTGCTCATCAAAACCGAGGTGCTGCTGACTGGGATAGTTAGCCCAGGAAGCCCCGAAGTCGCAGAGTTTCTAATCCCTTGCGAGCCAACGGATGGGAGAGACTCTGTTGCTTGTACCACCTTGTGATCTTGCTGGAAATGTACAATATGTGTTTGCCTGTTGGTGAACCAGTAACGTCCTACCAAGGTGTGGTTCCCTCACCCTGTGTTGTCTAAGAAGTGTTCTGCCCACAAAAAATGAGTGCGAGCGTTCAGTGGGATGAGCCCTGGTCTGAGCTGTCTTTTTGAAGACAGCTAGGCCAGCGGACGACTGTACTCACTGACCCTCTTGTCTCCACACTATACTTCTGCTATTTGTGGATGATGGATTGAAAAGTGCTTAGTGAGATGTTCAGAGCTTTGGCAATTTTTTTTTTATACCTGAACCCTGCTTTACTCTTCTCCACAACTTTATCCCTGACCTGTCTGGTGGGTTCCCTGGTTTTCAAGATGCTGTTTGATCCCTAATGTTCTGAAATAAAACTTGTGAAATCTTCACAAAACACCTGTAGTTATAATGAGAATAAATGATACAGGTGACTCAATTTACTAATTATGTGACTTCTGGAGGCAATTGGTCACTCAGGGGCATCATACTACAAGGGACTGAATACAAATGCACATCACAATATTCAGATTTATATTTTTAAATATTTAGAAAACTATCTATCATTTCCTTTACACTTCACAAATACTTGTTACTTAATGCTGGTATATCACATAAAATCCACAATAAAAGCATTTACATTTGTGGGTATTACGCTAAAATAAGTGGAAACATTCCGGGGGTGTGAATACCTTTACAAGGGGCATAATTCCTTCATGACTAAAAATATCAGACTAGTTCCCTGGATCAATGTCCCATCACAAAATCTAGTCCTGATAACCTGCAATAATATACTTTTTACGGAAGGCATCCAAGCCCACCTTGAATTTTTGTAGTCTATCAACATTTATCACATCATGTGTCAGAGAGTTCCATATTCTCACTGCTCTTACAGTAAAGAATCCCCATCTGTGATTATGATTGAACCTCCTTGTCATCATTACAGGCCTCAGTTGTAAAAAGCTCATTAGAAATATCTCAGTAATGCCCCTGATATACTTGTACATTGTAATAAAATCGCCTCGTAGCCATTGTGTTCCTAAAATGAATAACCCCAAGCTTGCTAACCTGTCCTCCTATTGCAGACCTTTCATTCCTTTAAGGCCTAAAACACACTTCCGCATAAAAAACGTACGTGTCTCCCGTTCCGTTTTTCGGGTCCGTGTCCCGTTTTTTATGGGCGTTTCTCCAGTACATGTGACATCCGTGTGATGGCGTATGCTTGCCGTGTGTGCGTGTGGAATGTCTGTGTATGCGTACATGTAATGTCCGTGTGAAATGATCCGTGTGTGATGCACAATGTCATTGATACATGTCGGCTGACAGCAGACAGAGTTGCGCGATGAGCATGAACTCTGGTGAACTTCACCCAACTTCATTGTCATACCACGGCTATGGCTGGGTGTCGCGTACTGATTAGCGGTTACCTGTGAAGGACTCACCGGTGACCGATAATCCCCTGAGTGACTGAAGTTCGCGCCCTGATTAGCGCTGCCGTCACTCAGGCTACACGCGGCTAGCTGGATCCTCCACCCGAGACCGCAACTCACCTGTAACTTCATCGCTGTCACTCGGGCGACTTGCTGTCACAGTTGGAGGATCCAGCGGTGGCCGCGAGTATCCTGAGTGACGTCATCGCTGATCGCGATACTCACCTCAGTTGCTGCATGGAGCTGACAGGAGCGGCGGTGTTCTTCTGCAGCTCCTGTCACCTTCATGTAGCAGAGCTGGAAGCGACGTGGGACCTCCGTGGATTACGCCGGACATGGAAGGGTTTTTGGGGCTTAATAAAGTGGTGAACGAGGGTGTTTGTTAGTGTTTATCATTGCAAATAAACAATTTTTTCTGGTGTATGTGTTTATTTACTTTAACTTTCAGATTACTCTCGGGGAGACGCCTGCCATGATTAATCTAGGACTTAGTAGCAGCTATGGGTTGCTACCATTAACTCCTTATTACCTCGATTGCCAACGCACCAGGGCAATTCAGGATGACCCGGGTACAATTCCGCAACGGACGCATCTAATGGATGCAGCAATTCTGGGCGGCTGCTGGCTGATATTGTTAGGCTGGGGGTTTCCCCATAATGTGGAGCTCCCCATCCTGAGAATACCAGCCTTCAGCCGTATGGCTTTACCCTGGCTGGTATCAAAATTGGAGGGAGCGCACGTCGTTTTTTTTAAATTAATTATTTATTTATTTTACTGCACAGTGTAGACCCGCCCACCGGCGGCTGTGATTGGTTGCAGTGAGACAGCTGTCACTCAGCGTGTGGGCGTGTCTAACTGCAACCAATCATAGGCGCCTGTGGGCGGGGGAAGCAGGGAATAGTAGATTGATTATTGAGCGGCCGGCTTTTTCAAATTAATTGAAGCCGCGTATCTTTGGCACAGCTGTTCTTCGCCGCGCTGGTGATGGAGATCGGTGAGTATGCGACAGGGGAAGTTACAGACCGAGCGCAAAAGGGATGATGAGTGAGAACAGCAGAAAAAAAGGTAAGTATACTGACATTTAACAAAAAAAAAACCCGACATCGCTCGTTTAAAAACGCACACTGACGGTACGTGTAGCACACGGACATGCTACGTGTGCCGTCCATGCAGACACGGACCCATTGACTTTAGCGGGTCTGTGCCTGCGTGTTCACGGCCAAAAATGGACATGTCGACCGTGTGGAAAAACGCACACACGTACTAACCACACTGACACACGTTCTGTGTGGTTTTACGTGTGTGTGCCTTCTACAATAGGGTAACATTGGTCAACGTGTCTCCATGTCTCCGATATGTGCAAAAACGTACCAAACACGTACCGGGGGCACGGATGTGTGTCGCAGGCCTAATGGTCACTCTTCTATGCACCCGCTCTAGTTCAGTTATGTCCTCTTCATTCACTGGAGCCCAAAATTGTGCAGAATATTGTAAGTGTGGCCGCACTAGTGACTTGTATAGAGGCAAAACTGTTCTTGTCCGGAGCATCTGTGCCTCGTTCACTGCATCCTATTATATTATCTGCCTTGGCAGCAACTTCCTGGCCCTGGTTGGTTTTCTCGTCCACCCGCACACCCACGTCTTTTTCAATGTCATTATTATGCAGTAATTTTGCAAATATTTAAAAATAAATTGCAGTTTAAAAATCATCCAAAAAAATCTAGAAAGCTAAAAACCTGCAAACATACAAAAAAAACCCCCTAAAAACAAGCAAACAGATGAATATTATAAAATAGTCACATGCCATACATGTCAAGTAAAAGCCGCTTCGTAATATTATTGGATCAAGAATCTTCATTTTGGTTCCTGCAGCCCAAAACCAGGAATTGTCTTCTTCGTGCCATACATGTTAGCGTTATTTCTGCAGCCAGTGATCGGATATAAAGTCTCCAGTAATTATATTACTATTTATAATGTCACATAGTCATCTTCTCCCCATTCAGGTCCCTACAATATCGGATCCTCTCAGTGGAGATCTTCTATATAAGAGAATTCTCCTAATTGACCTATCGAGGATGGATATGGTCAGGGACAAGTTGGCGGAGAGGATATTACACCTCACCCTAGAGATCCTCTTCCGGCTTACTGGAGAGGTGAGAGATTCTGATGACGTCACATTACATCATTCTTATCTATGGGAATAACAGATGGACAGAACTGGAGAGGTGAGGACTCTGGAAATGTCTGGAGTGAGATTTATTACTGTGTCTCTCCATAACCAGGATTACACAGTAGTGAAGAAGACCTCTAGTGAGCGCTGTCAGGCCCCTGTGTCTGAGGGATGGGGAAGACCCCTGAGCCCAATCACAGGACCTCCACCTCACCCCCCGATACATGAGGACATCAATGACCAGAAGATCCTAGAACTCACCTACAAGATGATTGAGCTGCTGACTGGAGAGGTGACACTGCTGGGAATGCTGGGACATTATACAGTAACACTATGAAGGGATCGGGGGTGACGGTATCATTGTATGTGTCAGGTTCCTATAAGATGTCAGGACGTCACCGTCTATTTCTCCATGGAGGAGTGGGAGTATTTAGAAGGACACAAAGATCTGTACAAGGACGTCATGATGGAGGTTCCCCAGCCCCTCACATCACCAGGTAATAGACAGGACTAAATACACACGGCCTATAATTATCTGTATGCAAGGAATGAATTCAGCCCCTGTATGTGTCTCCTCCAGGTCTATCCAGTAAGAGGACAATGACTCGCCCACCCCAGGGCTATGGGACACCCGGTGCCGGGCCGGACTAGTCCGGTGGTAGTCAGTGGTGGCTGGGCCCGGCTCCATGGCCCTGGTGGGTGTCAGTTGAATATGTGGCGGATGACTTTAAGTTTGTATTCGTGACGCCACCTGTGGTCTGCGGCTATTAAGCCGCCGCTGCTGTGTGAGGCCACCGGGATGATGTTATAGCAGCAATGGTGGTACTGCTCCCCACAGGTGGAGCAATGCCCGGGGCACAGTTGGTGCTTGTGGAAGTCTATGGTGCTGTGTGACTAACACGGTGCAGGGCCGACAAGCAATGAAAGAAACAGGCACAAACAGTAGTCTCTTTACCTTCTCCTCTTTTACTCGGCAGAAACTTAGTCCAGGGAGACCGTCACAGATGGTAAAGATGATCCGGCCGGCCTGGAAGTGCCTGGGGTGATCTTTGGCCAGTTGAGTATGAGGCCTACTCCTTAATCTTTCTCTGCTGTTTTAGGACACTGCACTTTAGGTTTGCAATTGCCCTCTTGCTGCTGGGACTTGTTGTTCGTCCCCTTTTCTGTGTGGTAGACTGTGCAGGCCCTCTCTGGTGCTTCTCTGCTGGAGCCCACACCAGGCCCTTGGGATGCAGTTGTACCTTCAGATTGCTTCTGGGACAGGGGGCTTGCAGCTCTCGTGCCCTCCGGATTCAGCTACCAGGGATGGATTTTATGCCCTGGCAACTACAGACTCCGATGTCCGAGTCTCTGCTGTGCCTCTCTGCTCCCCTTGCTTCACTGGGCCAAGCTATCCAAGCTCTAGGCCCCAGTTTCACAAGGCAGCACTACCCTGCGTCTGCACTCTTTCACTCCTGTCTCCAGACCAACCACTACTTCCTCCCTTCAGCCAGACTTAAGGAATCCTCCCTGAAGTTCCAGGTTCAGAGCTCCCTCTGCTGGCCGGAGGGAGAATTGTGTTGAGTGTTAACTTACTGGCCAATAGATCTCCCAATTACCTCCAGGCTCAGCATTAACCCTTTGGGAGGGCAATGCTGTTGTGGCGACCAGGTCCTGGGGCGCCACAACAACACCAGAGAGATGTCCCCGTCCTCTTCTCCCACAGGACTGTAAACAAGAAGACCCCGATGTTCCTCAGGATCATCAGGTAGATGGAGAGAAGGTGCCATGAAATCTCCCTATGATGTGTAGACGGCTGTGAAGGTCTTGTGCTCAGTCTTGTTTTATCCTCCAGTGTTATATGTGTTATACTTGTGTAATGAGAGCGGTGGAGATGGCAGGATTAGAGCTGATCATAGATGGGACTTCTCCATCTGTCTGTGACTTTTACAATATTTGTTTCAGGGGGAAGATCTGCCCCATATTAATACTACAGAGACATATGTGAGGGGTGATGAGCGGAGTAAAGAGGAGATTCCTACAGATAACCGCCCAGGTGAGTAGTGACCACTAAATGCAGAGAAGTCACAGATTCTTCTCAGTCACCGGCTGTGGCTGCTTTATCAGGGTTGTAGTCCGGCCATATCAAATGGTCACCATTCTGCTGCTAGACCACCACATGCTCCTCCACCCAAAAACTATCCCCATTATTTTGAGCATTGCTCGATCTTCTGTTGGAGTGAGATCTGTATCAGCCAGATCTTACAGGTAGGATCCATCCTATCCCCTGAAATTAGAAGACGTTGATCCTTAGCTGCCCAGATCCCTAATCTGCAAAGAAAAATGAAATAAGTATGGTGGACCCCTAAGAGAAAGTGGAGGGTAATGATGCTGTTGAACTCCTAGATTCATTGTTTGGTGCCGTGTTCACCAGTTGAATAAAGATTGATTGCTCTCAATAGGAGAAACAAAATAATAATCTTGTAGTTGATGAAGAGACCTAAGTAGTCTGGAAAGCTTGCTGTGTAATTGTGCTGCCCCTGCGTCAGCAGTCAGTCTGCTCGGATCCGGATCCGCGGTGGCTCGAGGAATCTCTGGACTCGGGGGTCGGGGTCGCGCGGCCACTTGGATAAAACGGGGGAGTATTTACAGGGAATGATGTGCAAAGTTCGTGACCCCATCCGTGGTGTGTGGTAAAGGGGAGTACCACCGCTGCAACTGGGAGTACCCGGTGGCGATGGTGTGGGCAGCCAGGTGTTTAACCCCTCCACGGGTAGGGGGAATGCCCTGGGACTCGATGAGGGCGACGGGGAGGTGCCGTTGGGACGGTAAGGGTCACCTGTGTACTCAGTCCAATAACACTGACACCGACAACTGTGGTAAACCAAAGTTCTTGACACCACTGCCGCTGAGAGGGAGCACGCCTGGATTCCGTGCCCGTTGGTGTTGCCTGTTAGTCTGTGACCTTTACTGTGGCACCTTGTCTTCTAGGTGGTCCCTTTAGTGTGATACTAATAGGGTCCCGCTCACCAGTATGGCTAACTGGTTGAGCTTGCTCTCAGGGTTCACGCTTGGGATTTTCTGGACCGTATGTGTGGAAAGTCCTATCCCCCTCTTTGCGCTAGTACCCCGATTTTGGAGCGGGTGGAGAACGGATCTTGAAGGCTCCGTCCTCTTTGGGTAAATTGCCAGGACGCCTGAAGCTACTTCCTGACCTAGGGTCCACGTACCCCGTCATGCCCTGGCCCCTGCCCGGTGATGGCACAAGGCTGCCGGCTGACCTCCTCGACAGTCCGTGCCCCTTTTCATGGTCCCCTGCGACTGGGGTCCAGCTCCTACCAGGCCCAGACCAACATCTGCCACCTAGTAGCTCCTGACCTCTTCTCACTTTCACCTCCAACACTACTCTGCGCCGCTCCTGACACTCCTGACCTCCCTTTAACCAACCCCCCAAGTGGGAGACCCTATTCCACTCAGGCCGTCCACTGGTGGGTGTGGTGCAGAGTGTTCCTAAGATTTTGATTAGCTTGTTCTTGGCAACACCAAAGGTCAGGGACCCGTAACCAAAGAGGAGGTGGATATTGTGCAGAAGGGCAGATTGTACAATACCCTGTGATGACTTGATAAGCCAGGGCGTCACAACATCATTTCTTTTATTTTTGTTCGCCATTAATAAGTATAACTACAAGATTCTTATTGTTTCTCCCACTGAGAGCAATGACTCCATCTTCCTAGAATCTCGGCCTCTTATTGATGGATCTTCCTTCTCTCCCTTCTGATGAATGTGCTGATAGGCGCGTTTATATCCAAAGTTGGGCACGGGTAACTGTAACATATGAGGGCGGTTATGATTATCCCACAGTGGGTACATGGAGGCCGGGCAGCCCACACACATGATTTCTAAAATGTAATTAGAAAAAAAAGGAAAGTAATAACACATAAAGATCTAATATTTTTACCTTCAAGAACCTGAAAGATATTTTTTCTGAATTCTACAAATGTCCATAATATAAGAACTTGTTCTGGTGCCGTCCATTGTGGAGTCCGAGAGGCAGAAAGGAAATGTCTAATATTTCTTCAAGAATCTCATCTGACAGAAGATTTTGGCCCCTACAATAGTTTGGATTGCCGAGAGCCCCCGAGCCACATACTGTAATTACTCCAGATGTGTCACCTCTAGTTACTAAATCACTGGTGGTGAAGGCTGTCAGGGTGGAGGGCGGTCATTTTAGTAGATGTGTTATTGTCTATAGTCACAGTTTTCTCTATAGTAGTTAGTACCAAAGCCGCTCTTATTTCATGGCTTTCCACTGCAGCCAGTTTTCTGCTCCTATCCAGGCCCCATTTCTCCAATCTGACATCTGTCACTTTACATGATAACTAGTGATGAGCGAGTACTAAAAAGCTCGGGTGCTCGAAGCTCGGGCCGAGCCTCCCAAGATACTCGTGTACTCGGCCCGAGCACCGAGCCCAATGTTATCCTATGGGAGACCCGAGTATTTTTGTGAAATGACCCCCCGGCAGCATGTAGAAACCCTAAAAATGTCACAAAAGTCTCAGAAGAGTGCTCAAATGACATGGCATCAGCATGGGGAAGACCCCTTGAAGCATTTATCACTCAAAAGTCACAGCTGTGAACAATTTTGTCCAAGTTTTACGCCATTTTTACGGACTCACCAGAAAACCTTCCAAAATGACACCAAAATGAATTTTCATGGCGGAAATGTTAAGGGCACATACCCAATAGTGAGATAGAGCTAATGTATGTTACTTTTTGAGATTAATACATGAAAGATTTTACATGAAAACCTTGTGTGGCACTCCGATGTCCAAAACGCACGTTTTGTGCTTTTTACTAGCGATGTCGGTCATTTTTTTTTTTTTTATTCTATCTCCCTCAGTCCGTCGGTCTGTCTCTCTCTGTCTTGTCTGTCCCCCTCTCACAGTCTGTCGGTCAGTTCCCCCCCCCCCTCTCTCTTACTTACCGTTCCCCGATCACTGCCGCGGCGCTGCACAGCTGTTCAAACTCCGGTGGCTTTTCCTCTTTTGAAAAAGCCGGCCGCTCATTAATCAATCTCCTATTCCCTGCTGTCCTGCTTTTCGGCGCCTATGATTGGTTGCAGTGAGACACGCTCCCACACTGAGTGACAGCTGTCTCACTGCACCCAATCACAGCAGCCGGTGTGTGTATACTGTGCAGTGAAATAAATAATTAAATAATTAAAAAAAATGGCGTGCGGTCCCCCCAATTTTAATACCAGCCAGATAAAGCCATACGGCTGAAGGCTGGTATTCTCAGGATGGGGAGCTCCACGTTATGGGGAGCCCCCCACCCTAACAATATCAGTCAGCAGCCGCCCAGAATTGCCGCATACATTAGATGCGACAGTTCTGGGGCTGTACCCGGCTCTTCCCGATTTACCCTGGTGCTTTGGCAAATCGGGGTAATAAGGAGTTAATGGCAGCCCATAGCTGCCACTAAATCCTAGATTAATCATGTCAGGTGTCTCCCCGAGATTCCTTCCATGATTAATCTGTAAATTACAGTTAAAAAACACACACACCCGAAAAATCCTTTATTAGAAATAAAAAACACTAACAAAGTCCCTCATTACCAATTTATTAACCCCGACAAACCCTCCATGTCCGGCGTACTCCACAGTCCTCCAGCGTCGCGTCCAGCTCTGCTGCATGGAAGTGACAGGAGCTGCAGAATACACCGCCGCTCCGGTCACCTCCACGCAGCTAATGAGATGAGTATAGCGATCAGCTGAGCTGTCACTGAGGTTACCTGGATCCAGCGGTGGATGCAGCGGTGGCCGCGGGTAACCTCAGTGACAGCTCAGCTGATCGCGCTACTCACCGCCGCTCCAGTCAGCTCCATGCACCAACTGAGGTGAGTATAGCGATCAGCTGCTGTCACTGAGGTTAATCGCGGCCACCGCTGGATCCAGCGGTGGCCGGGAGTTACCTGACTGACAGCAGCTGATCGCGCTATTCCCTTCATTAGCTGCGTGGAGGTGACCGGAGGGGCGGTGTCTTCTGCAGCTCCTGTCACTTCCATGCAGCAGAGCTGGACGCGACGCCGGAGTCCGTGGAGTACGCCGGACATGGAGGGTTTGTCGGGGTTAATAAATTGGTAATGAGGGACTTTGTTAGTGTTTTTTATTTCTAATAAAGGATTTTTCGGGTGTGTGTGTTTTTTAACTGTAATTTACAGATTAATCATGGAAGGAATCTCGGGGAGACGCCTGACATGATTAATCTAGGATTTAGTGGCAGCTATGGGCTGCCATTAACTCCTTATTACCCCGATTTGCCAATGCACTAGTGTAAATCGGGAAGAGCCGGGTACAGCCCCAGAACTGTCGCATATAATGTATGCGGCAATTCTGGGCAGCTGCTGACTGATATTGTTAGGGTGGGGGGCTCCCCATAACGTGGAGCTCCCCATCCTGAGAATACCAGCCTTCAGCTGTATGGCTTTATCTGGCTGGTATTAAAATTGGGGGGACCGCACGCCGTTTTTTTTAATTATTTATTTATTTATTTTACTGCACAGTATAGACCCGCCCACCGGCTGCTGTGATTGGGGGCAGTGTGACACCTGTCACTCAGCGTGGGGGCGTGTCTCACTGCAACCAATCATAGGCGCCTGTGGGCGTGGAAAGCAGGGAATATGAGATGGCTGTGTACAGAGCACAGCGCGCCGGCCGGTATAAAGGCTCGGTCACGCTGTGCAGGCCAGCCAATCACTGCAATTCCACAACTAACAGGGCTGTGGCATTGCAGTGGTCTGCCAGCCAATCCCTGCATGAGGGCTGGCTCTCAAAAGAGCGCCAACATGCAGAAATGAAGACCACGAGTAAAGCACGAGTATTGCAAAATTACTCGGTACCCGCCGAGTAGCCCGAGTACAGTGATACTCGTGCGAGTACCGAGTAGTAACAAGCATGCTCGCTCATCACTAATGATAACACCTTTGTAATGCTGAATCTGAACCCAGAGTTTCTGAGATTTTTTTTTCTGTGGCATATTCTATTTTCTTAGCTGTAATGTGAGGTTGATGTTTTTCCGTTTATTTAAAAAAATACAAAAACTGAAATTCAACACATTTTAAAGAATTAAAAGTGTTCAAATACCACAACATACAGTCAGTAAATAGCATTTACTGTTTTCTTCTTTAGTGTAAATGACTACTTTGACTCCACAGACAGTCTCAGTAAATTAGCAAGAAGTGGATGTTGTAGAGTGAAAATTGTAAATATGGCATTTTAGTGCAGACTACACAGTACCCATCTCTTGCTCCACGAGACACGCAATCTGTAAATTTGTATGTGGTTTCTTGCAATGTCAAACATGTAGATACTAACAGTGTCTGGGTACACTGCGAGGCTGAGAAGCATCAAGGACTTTGTAGTAGCAGTTTGGTATAATTTTGGCCAACAAAACACTATCTAGTGGCTTATTATTCCAATATAGGGGAAGCAAAATGAACAAAGAGGGTTGAACATCATGGTCTACTGGTAGATGCTGCAGGTCCGGCAGGCATAGCTGGTATAGATAGATGCAGCAGGTACAGCTAGCACAACGGATAATAGGTTCCATACATGTTTGCAAAGACAGCATAAAACTCAGCAAGTTGCATGGGACCTGACATTTAGCCACATGTCTCAAAGGATATACCATATTGCTTAGGCACCTACCATAGAGGGAGGATGCTTTAACTATCTAGTGCCTCTCAGCCCTAGGCTGAGATGCTGTTCCAGGTTAGGGCACGCTGTACCTTTAAGAATACAGTCATGCGCACTCCCAAAAGACCTGCTTGGTGTGCATGGATACCATGTAAATAATGGACATGGAAACCATTATAAGCGGCCGGGATATTAAGTATGCCAGTGTCCTTACCGAGGAAAGGGGGGCAGGACAGTAAGGGAATGCTGGTTACGGTATTACAAGCTATTTTATAAAATTACAGTGGAACCTTGCTTAATGAGAACAATCCGTTCTGGGAGTGTGCTTGTTAACCAAGTTACTCGTTCAGCAGAGCAAGATTTCCCATAGGAAATCATTGCAATGCTGACAATTCGTTCCACAACTAGTTAAATGTCCCATCCTGGTCCCTTATTCTGTCATTCCACACATGTACAAGCACGCACAAACACGTACAAGCACGCACAAACACACACAAACACACAAAAGCACGCAAGCACACGCACATATTATATGCTCACCTTACCTCCCGTTCCATCGCCAGTCACCTGGGACTTGCTGTTCTCCGGTGCGGGCCGTGTATCAGGTTACCATAACGACGAGGGAGGAACTTCCTGCCAGAGCGCTGGCGTCAAGGCAGAGCCGCTTGCCTCTGATTGGCCAGCGCGCTGCCTTTGAGTAGCGGTGACAGGAACCAGGAAGTTCCTGCTTCGTCGCTATGGATGCAGATGCCTGGAGTGGAGCGGAGCACTACAGGACCCAGGAGGCCGGCGATGAAACGGAAGGTACACATATTATATGCTCACCTTACCTTCCGTTCCACCGCCGGCCTCATGGTACTTGTAGTTCGCCGCGAGCACGTTGTGATATACCCGGGAACTACAAGAACCATGAGACCTCCGGTGGAACGGAAGGTAAGGTGAGCATAATACTGTATGTGTGTGCGTGCATGTGTGTTTGTGCGTGCTTGTGTGTGTGTTTGTGTGGACTGCAAGTGCGGGTCAGAGCGCGGTGGATGGACGGAACCAGAAGTGTCTGAGGTGAGGATTTCGCTCGTACAGCAAAGCTTTCTCGTAAAGCGGGTTACAAATTTACAGAAAGCTTTGCTTGTTAAGCGAAATTTTCGTTAAGTGGGTTACTCGTTAAGCGAGGTACCACTGTATATCCTTAAATTTGTAAATATTATTAAAATAATTTTTATTCTTGGCAGATGACTGTACCAGGCGATTAGAGGCACAACTGATATCTTCAGTTTTTAAATCAGATGACCCTAATATCCCACAAGATATAACCGAAGCAAATTCCACTATTCCAGATATACCATCATCCCTTCACAGCAAAGAGCTATCATCTGATTCTTTTAAACAAGTCTTACCTTTTGATTCATCACATACTATTAACAGAAACAAAATACACAAAAGAGACATTAAAAATCAAAGTGCTCAGACAACAAAGAAGCTATTTTCAACTTCAGAATATCAAAAAATACATAAAAAAAATTCACACAGGTGAGAAAAAAATTTCTTCAGACTCTGTTAGTTACCAGAGAAATCACATAGGGGAGAAGGCATATTCATGTTCAAAATGTGGGAAATGTTTTAACAAAAAATCTCATCTTGTTACACACCAGAGAACTCACACGGGGGAGAAGCCATATTCATGTTCAGAATGTAGTAAATGTTTTGCACGTAAATCACATTTTGTTACACATATGAGAATTCACACTGGGGAGAAGCCATATTCATGTTCAGAATGTGGGAAATATTTTACCCATAAACCAAATTTTATTATACACCAGAGAACTCACACGGGGGAGAAGCCATATTCATGTTCAGAATGTGGGAAATGTTTTACAAAAAAAAATTATGTGGTTATGCACCAGAGAACTCACACAGGGGAGAAGCCTTTTTTATGTTCAGAATGTGGGAAATGTTTTAACATAAAATCTCATCTTGTTACACACCAGAGAACTCACACGGGGGAGAAGCCATATTCATGTTCAGAATGTGGGAAATGTTTTGCACACAAATCACATTTTGTTAGACATCAAAGAACTCACACGGGGGAGAAGCCTTATTCATGTTCAGAATGTGGGAAATGTTTTAGAACAAAAACTAATGTTGTTATGCACCAGAGAACTCACACAGGGGAGAAGCCTTTTTCATGTTCAGAATGTGGGAAATGTTTTAAAATAAAATCTCATCTTGTTACACACCAGAGAACTCACACGGGGGAGAAGCCATATTCATGTTCAGAATGTGGGAAATGTTTTGCACACAAATCACATTTTGTTAGACATCAAAGAACTCACACGGGGGAGAAGCCTTATTCATATTCAGAATGTGGGAAATGTTTTAGAACAAAAACTAATGTTGTTATGCACCAGAGAACTCACACAGGGGAGAAGCCATACTCATGTTCAGAATGTGGGAAATGTTTTGTACAGAAATCAGAACTTGTTATACACCAGAGAACTCACACAGGGGAGAAGCCATATTCATGTTCAGAATGTGGGAAATGTTTTGCACAGAAATCAGAACTTGTTATACACCAGAGAACTCACACAGGGGAGAAGCCATTCTCATGTTTAGAATGTGGGAAATGTTTTGCATCTAAAACATGTGTTGTTAAACACCAGAGAATTCACTCGGGGGAGAAGCCATATTCATGTTCAGAATGTGGGAAATGTTTTAACAAAAAATATAATCTTGCTAAACACCAAAGAATTCACACAGGGGAGAACATGTTTAGAATAAGGTAAATATTTTACACACAAATGTGATCTTTTTAAACATCACAAAACTCACAAGGGTAGAAGCCATTATCATACCTACAGTGGTGTTCATAAGTTCTGCATAGGCATAAAAAAACTACATATTTCATACTTCTGCATCTCTACAGTGAAACTGGTGGAACATATATGTTTTTGTAATCCCTCATTGTATGCCATACTCATTTTTGAATGTCCCAAGTGTATAGATTGTTATGATATGTGCATTTTTGATATTTTTTTTACAGCATAACCATACCTACACCAGTACAGTGTGTAGAATGGTGAACAGGTTTCTAAGTTCATTAACGTCCAATGCAAGTTCACACAGACTTAAATTTTACTTTTTAAGATTTATTATTTTTTATGTAATTCATAGTCCTGAAAAGGGCCTTTTAAGTGCATCTTTAGCTTCTAATACTTTATTGTCAGCCTTTGCTCTTGAGCACCAACTTGCATCTCTGTGGCATTGAGTGAACAAGCTTCTGCAGATGTTCACAAGTGATGATGTGGTTCCAGGCCTGTATCAAAGCCTCAATCAACTCTCTTTTGGTCCTTGACTGTTTTTTAGATATCACTATTGATACCTTGTGCCACAAATTTTCAATTGGATTGAGGTCTGGGGACTGGGCTGGCCAGTCAATAGTAGCCACCTTGTTCATTGTTTTCCATTCCGTTACTGTCTTAGCTCTGTGACAAGGAGCATTATCATCCTGGAAGATATAATCCCCTGAAAACAGGTGTTGAGCAGAAGGCAGCATTTTCTTATTAAGGATGTCTATGTATTTTTTTGCATTAACCATACCCTCCACAATATGAAGCCTTCCAACACCATTGGCTGCCATACAGCCCCAGACCATTACTTTCATCGGATGTTTCACAGAGAAGCTCGAACACTCTGGCTTGTACTCTTCATGTGGAAACCTCACATAAGACTTGCCATCATTTCCTAAAATGCAAAAAGTGCTTTCATCACTAAATAGCACTTTTTCCCACTCCTCCTTCCTCCATTTTGAATATTTCAATGCCCACAGTTTTTGCCTTTGTCTTTGTATGGCTGTCATCAATGGCTTCCTTCGGGTCTTGCACCTTCTCAATCCTGCTTCCAAACATCTCTTCCTAACAGTTGATGTTGCTACCTCGATATTGCACTTTTCTTGCCATTCTCGCAGAAGCTGAGGAGAGGTGAGCTTTCGATTGGCAAGGGATGTTCTTATCAGTACTCTATCCTCCCTTTTAGTTGACTTTCTGGGCCGACCAGATCTGGGCTTGTCCTGGGTAATTCCAAGCTTCTTATGTTTCTGCAAAATTCTTACAACTGTCCTCTGATTACAGCCGACCTTCCCGGTGATCTGGGGGCCAGTTTATCCCTCTTCATGTAGCACCACAACTCGCACACGATCCTCCGCTGACAAAAATCTGAAGGCTCCCATCATAAAGCTCTACAGTATGATTCCCTAGATAGACCTACAGATAAAACAAACAAACTAAGCAGCAGATGTGAGGCAATGGAATGGAATGTGATTGGCTGCCATATCCAGGTTATGATTGGTCACAAGAACCTCATCTGTGGTTGGCTAATTTTGGATCGGAAGCTGTACAATATTTAGTTGTGCTTTCAATTCCCATATTGTTGCTATAATTTCATGCAAAACTGCTTCAAAAGCTTAAAATATTACAGAGAGAGAATGCAAAATTGTTTTCTGAACAAAACCATATATGATATGTCATATTAGTATCGAAGATATTCGACCGAAAACGTTTAAAACCTGAAAAATCAATTTATCCTATGCAGGACTTATGAACACCACTGTATAAGATGACAAATATGTTACTTAAATTTTAATTTGATGACCACTGAGAAAATTCACATGAGAAGAAACCATATAGAGTATTTGGCAAACTGAACAAGAAAACACAAAAAAAGAGATAGTAAAAAAAAAAAAGCAAGTAAACAAGAAAGGGAAAGCACACTAGAAGTTACATTAGAATTATAATAAATACAGTTACTAATAGACGTCTCTTTTCTAAAAGTCAAAGTAATATTCCATGTACATTGAACATTTCACATTGTTATATATTTATATTCACTATATGTACAAGAGGATTGCAACCCTCCCCCCAAAAATACCCAACATTCCTCCTCCCTCTTCTTGTCTCAAAGGATACACCATATTGCTCAGGTATCTACCCTAGAGGCAGGATGCGTTAACTATCTAGTGCCTCTCAGCCCTTGGCTGAGATGTTGTTTCAGGTTAGGGCATGCTGGCCCTTTAACACTTGAACTACTGAGGTAGTCATTTTGACTACTTTGCACTATGTATTTCTATATAGGTGTCACAAGTCCAGTAGTTCTAGTGTTAAGAATCCTTTTGCTTGTACTGTATATCGCAGCATTTTGGATGCAGCTGAAATATGCTGCACAAAGCTTAATAAGAGGGAACTGAGGAAAGGTGAGAATTTTTTTTTAGTGTATTACTAAAGGATGGGCATAATAGTACAGGGCACAAGGATGAGCACAATACTACAGGACACAAGGATGGACACAATACTACAAGGATGGACACAATACTACAAGGATGGGCACAAGGATGAGCACAATACTACAGGACACAAGGATGGACACAATACTACAAGGATGAGCACACTACTACTGGGCACAAAGATGGACATAATACTGCAAGGATGGGCACAATACTACAGGGCACAAGGATGGGTACAATACTACAAGGATGGGCACAATACTACAAGGATGGGCACGATACTACAGGGCACAAAGATGGACAATACTACAAGGATGTTCACAAGGATGAGCACAATACTACTGGGCACAAGGATGGACACAATACTACAAGGATGGGCACAATACTACAGGGCACAAGGATGGGCACAATACTACAGGGCACATGGATGGACACAATACTACTGGGTACAAAACTACAGGGCACAAGGATAGATAGAATACTACAGGGCACAAAAATGATCACAATTCTACAGGGAACAATGATGAACACAATACTACAAGGATGGGCATAATACTATAGGGTACAAGGATGAGCACATTACTACAGGGCACAAGCATGGATACAGTACTACAGGGCACAAGGATGAGCACAATACTACAGCATGGGCACAATACTACTGGACACAAGGATGGACACAATACTACAGGGCACAAGGATGAGCACAATACTACAAAGATGGGCACAATACTACAGGGCACAATGATGGGCACAATACTACAGGGCACAAGGATGGGCACAATACTACTGGGCACAAGGATAGGCACAATACTACAAGGCATAAAGATGGCCACAATACTAAGGGCACAAGGATGAGCACAATACTACAGGGCACAAGGATGAGCACAATACTACAGGGCACAAGGATGAGCCCAATACTACAAGGATGGGGGACATTACATATGCACACAGATGGGGACATTACTACAAGATGTTAGCTAAGATTACTGTATGATGCTGTTAATTGTAAAACAATATTACAAGAAGGTGATAAAATGTAAAAAAAATTCAAAATAGAGCATGACATTTTTTTGGGCAATAAAATGCTTTTTTTATATATAAACTTAACTAAACAAAAAAGTGCTGGTTTGTCATAAGAAACAAGCAAAATATGTTAAAAAAAAAGTGATCCAAAGGTGTATAGACAAAAACATGGAATCATTAAAAATGTCACTTTGTCCTGCAAAGAATGCGTCCCCTCTCATTTTTTTTTCTATGAGTTTGAGACCCCTGTTCTAAGGGGACTTTGATTATAAATACTTACTAAATTGTCCCAATAACCTGTCACTCAAAACATTTTTTCCAGTAAAGTCTGAGTATCTAAACTAATGTTCTTCATTTCTTCTTCCTCCATTTCCTTTTTGCTGGAGCAGAGGTCGCCCAACCTGTTCCCTCATTATGGCAGTAAATGTCTTGGATACAATACTCTTATTACTGGAATTTCTCACTAACAAAGCTTTAACTGTTTGTTAATTGTTCCAAAAGTATATCCATTATTCCTCTGTAAGGCCTGACGTAACAATTTAACCCTATACTCTTGGCCTTTTTAACATAATATGAACTCCTCGTCCCTTTCTTTCCTTTCCTCAGCTGTTTACTTCTCCACACGAGGTCCTTGATTACATTTTCTATTATTCTAAATACTTTTTTAAATTCCAAATTTAGCTTTGAGCACACAACAAAAATGGGGAAAAGAAGTATTTTTTTTTTCCTATGTAGATCATTCTATTTTTTTTTTTTTTTTTTTAAGAGAAATGACAATAAAAATGCCCCTCCCCTCCCCCTCCCCCTCCCCTTCAACCTTTTCCCAATCTGGAATGCTGGGGTAGGTTTATCTATACAGAGACGTCATGTACAGAAATATTAGGGCTACAGCGACATCACATATGTTATACAGAAGAATAGCGCTGTCTCCATAGTTCTTTATACAGTGACTTATAGATCAGACAAGCTCCTCATATTTAGGCAGGTTCTATTTTACTCAATCCATCTAAATGTTATCAATTTATGTGTAAGAAACAATAAACGTCCTACCGCAGTTTTCCCACTTGTGTCAAGTGTCAGTTCTTCTATATTCCCTTATATAAAACCTTGGTGTCTCCGACCAAACCTGCTGATTATGATCTTACAATCGTAATAACTTTACTCCAATAAAGCATTTATACTCCGCAGCCTGTGTATAAGATCCGCAGCTTCCGCTCAGCACTTCCCACCTTTGTCCTCTGTACTTATGCCGACCTTGTGGAGGAACAGAGGGTCATATATCCCCTATAGATGATTTATAGATCTGACAGTCTACAAAGTCCACTAGGGATACAGATCTGAGCTCTTCAAGGATTCTTGTCCATTGCGTGTCAGTAACGGCCTAATGTCCCTTTCCCATTTACACATAATAGCAGGAGCATAATTTTCCGCATATTTGGATAGCGGCACTTAAAGAAGTTGTCCAGTTACCAAAACTGATTTTTTTTTTTCTGATAAATCTTGCTAATATGTGCCCCTCAACACATCTATTATGTTTTTTCAGCAAAATTACCTTTTATTGTGCACTAGCAGCACACTGTCATTGCTGGCTCCAGCTCTGATGGGGTTAATCTCTCCTCTGACTTCCTGTGTTCAGTTCCTACAAGTCCCAGAATTCTTTGTGGTTCTAGGGCGGTGTCTGGCTTATCTAACACACCCATTGTGTCTAATACACCCACTCTGCTCCCACCCAAACCCTCCTCCCTGCCTCTTCCCAGTGGATGCACTGAGATCAATCATACAGAGACAGCAGCAGCTCTACACAGCCAGGGGAAGAAAGTGTGTGTGCGCATATATACCGTGTGTGTGTATATACAGTGTGTGGGTGTGTATATACAGTGTGTGTGCGTATATACAGTGTGTGTGTATATACAGTGTGTGTGTATATACAGTGAGTGTGCGCGTATATACAGTGTGTGTGTGTATATACAGTGTGTGTGCGCGTATATACAGTGTGTGTATATACAGTGTGTGTGCGCGTATATACAGTGTGTGTGTATATACAGTGTGTGTGTATATACAGTGTGTGTGTGTATATACAGTGTGTGTGCGTATATACAGTGTGTGTGTATATACAGTTTGTGTGTATATACAGTGTGTGTGCGCGTATATACAGTGTGTGTGTGTATATACAGTGTGTGTGTGAGTGTGTATGTGTGTGTGTGTATGTCATACTCACCTGTCTGCAGGGTCCCGGTGCCATGCCTGCTTCCAGCCCCTGTCTCGGTAGCGCCGCTTCGGCTGTGTGCTGTCTCCCCGGGGCACATACGAAGCTTGCAGGACCTGGCCGTGGATCACCTGATGCAGTCACCTGACGCATCAGCTGATCGATTCTCGTGGTGTCGTCTGCTTTTTCGCGCCCAGCCGGCTATCAGCTGATCCTGCCGTCAGGGGACTTCATCAGCTGATTACCGGCAGCTCCTGCAGTGATGGGCCAGGATCAGACTCCCCTGCAGGAGCTACCGGTAATCAGCACAGACGTGAGTATTTATTTATTTATTTATTTATTTTTTTGCACTGATGCTTCAGCTGATTGTATAATCGGCTTTTATACAATCAGCTGAAGTGTGATGTGATTCACGTAGTTTAACCTGACACATCATCTGATCGCTTTTCCTTCCAGCAAACCGATCAGATGATATTGGATCCGGATTGGACGGCGCGGGACCCTAACCCAGGATTACTGCGGAGGGGGGTTTATTTCAATAAAGATGGAGTCACTAATTGTGTTGTGTTTTATTTCTAATAAAAATATTTTTCTGTGTGTTGTGTTGTTTTTTTATCATTACTAGAAATTCATGGTGGCCATGTCTAATATTGGCGTGACACCATGAATTTCGGGCTTAGGGCTAGCTGATAATATACAGCTAGCCCTAACTCCATTATTACCCAGCTAGCCACCCGGCATCAGGGCAGCTGGAAGAGTTGGATACAGCCACAGAAGATGGCACTTCTATGAAAGCGCCATTTTCTGGGGTGGCTGCGGACTGCAATTCGCAGTGGGGGTGCCCAGAAAGCTTGGGCACCCTTCACTGTGGATTCCAATCCCCAGCTGCCTAGTTGTACCCGGCTGGACACTAAAATTAGGCGAAGCTTACGTCATTTTTTTTTTAAATTATTTCATGAAATTCATGAAATAATTAAAAAAAAAAAAAGGGCTTCTCTATATTTTTGGTTCCCAGCCGGGTACAAATAGGCAGCTGGGGTTTGGGGGCAGCCCGTACCTGCCTGCTGTACCCGGCTAGCATACAAAAATAGGGCGAAGCCCATGTCAATTTTTTTTTCTTTTTGGGTAAAAAACTGCATACAGTCCTGGATGGAGGATGCTGAGTCTTGTAGTTCTGCAGCTGCTGTCTGCTCTCCTGCATACACTAGTGAATGGAGGATGCTGAGCCTTGTAGTTCTGCAGCTGCTGTCTGCTCTCCTGCATACAATGAACATTTTGAATAAGGAAATGACATCAGACCTTTTTTTTTTTCATCAACAATCTTTAATGGCATTGTGCACTGATTAAAAACGCAGTGAGCAAAAACGCAGCAAAAAAGGCACCAAATCGCGGCAAAAATGTGACATGCAGCACCGCAGGTGACAGAGCAGAGCAAGTTGGTGACATGTTCTGCTCTGACACATAGTGTGCTGCATGTCACTGTATCCACTCTGGGACTTGTTGTGCAGGTGACCGGATGATACATGTCACTAACTGCCCCACTCTGTGACTTCTGCTGCATTGTTCCAACTGTATACACTCTCACCTGAACAAGTCTCAGAGTGGGGCAGTTAGTGACATGTATCATCCGGTCACCTGCACAACAAGTCCCAGAGAGGTGAAAGATAGTGACATGCAGCACACTATGTGTCAGAGCAGAGCATGTCACTGTCTCCACTCTGGGACTTGTTGTGCAGGTGACCGGATGATACATGTCACTAACTTGCTCCACTCTGTGACTTCTGCTGCATTGTTCCAACTGTATACACTCTCACCTGAACAAGTCTCAGAGTGGGGCAGTTAGTGAAATGCAGCATCCGGTCACCTGCACAACAAGTCCCAGAGTGGTGAAAGATAGTGACATGCAGCACACTATGTGTCAGAGCAGAGCATGTCACTGTCTCCACTCTGGGACTTGTTGTGCAGGTGACCGGATGATACATGTCACTAACTGCCCCACTCTGTGATTTCTGCTGCATAGTACCAACTGTATACACTCTCACCTGCACAACAAGTCCCATAGTGGAGACAGTTAGGCTACTTTCACACATCCGGTTTGAGCACTGCGGCTCAATCCGGCTGTGAAAACTATGCAACGGATGCGGCGAAAACACCGCATCCTTTGCATAAGTTTTTACATGCGGCCCGTCGGGTTTTTCCGGTTGCGACATGCTACTGAGCATGCGCAGTGGAAAAAACCGCATGCGGCGAGCGGATGCGTTTTTTTCCGCATCGCGCCACATCCGGCCTCTATAGGTATGCATTGAAAAATGCGCCGCGGCGCGATGCGGTGTTTTTTGCCGGAGCAAAAAACGTTGCAGGGAACGTTCGATCCGGCCGCGGCACCGGCTAAATCTGCCGCATGCGGCCAAAACCAGACCGAACGCAAGCCCCTGCGGCACAATACGGCACTAATGTAAGTCTATGCAAAAAAAAAACGCAACCGGCGTTACAAAAGCCGGTTGCGGTTTTTCTGCAGAACGCCGTATTGTGCCGCAGAGCAAAAATCCGGATGTGTGAAAGTAGCCTAAGTGACATGTAGCATCCGGTCACCTGCACAACAAGTGCCAGAGTGGAGAAAGATAGTGACATGCTGCACACTATGTGTCAGAGCAGAGCATGTCACTGTCTCCACTCTGGGACTTGTTGTGCAGGTGACCGGATGATACATGTCACTAACTGCCCCACTCTGTGATTTCTGCTGCATAGTACCAACTGTATACACTCTCACCTGCACAACAAGTCCCATAGTGGAGACAGTTAGGCTACTTTCACACATCCGGTTTGAGCACTGCGGCTCAATCCGGCTGTGAAAACTATGCAACGGATGCGGCGAAAACACCGCATCCTTTGCATAAGTTTTTACATGCGGCCCGTCGGGTTTTTCCGGTTGCGACATGCTACTGAGCATGCGCAGTGGAAAAAACCGCATGCGGCGAGCGGATGCGTTTTTTTCCGCATCGCGCCACATCCGGCCTCTATAGGTATGCATTGAAAAATGCGCCGCGGCGCGATGCGGTGTTTTTTGCCGGAGCAAAAAACGTTGCAGGGAACGTTCGATCCGGCCGCGGCACCGGCTAAATCTGCCGCATGCGGCCAAAACCAGACCGAACGCAAGCCCCTGCGGCACAATACGGCACTAATGTAAGTCTATGCAAAAAAAACCGCAACCGGCGTTACAAAAGCCGGTTGCGGTTTTTCTGCAGAACGCCGTATTGTGCCGCAGAGCAAAAATCCGGATGTGTGAAAGTAGCCTAAGTGACATGTAGCATCCGGTCACCTGCACAACAAGTGCCAGAGTGGAGAAAGATAGTGACATGCTGCACACTATGTGTCAGAGCAGAGCATGTCACTGTCTCCACTCCGCTGACCTCACAGCCCGTACACGCTGCGATGGATGCAGGGGGACACAGAACAAGTAATCGGCCGACACTGGAGTCATCTGATTACTTGGGATGAATTGAGCAGTAAAATGCTCTGGTGCTCGATGGGCGAAGCCCATGCCGATTTTTTTTAAAAAAAATTCATTAAAAATAAAAAAACAAAAAATCACATTTTTTGTGGGCTCCCGCTGCATTTTCTATTGCTAAGGGTAACCAAAGCAGCTACTGGCTGCTAGCCCCCGCTGCTTGGTGTTACTTTCACTGGCAATAGAAATGCAGGGAAGCATTTTTTTTATAAAGGTTTTTCCCTGAAAACGTTTTTAAGAAAATGACGTGGGCTTCGCCAGATTTTTGTATGCTAGCCAGGTACAGCAGGCAGCTACGGGCTGCCCCCAACCCCCAGCTGCCTAGTTGTACCCGGCTGGGAACCAAAAATATAGAGAAGCCCTTTTTTTTCATGAATTTCATGAAATAATTAAAAAAAAAAAAAAAAAATGATGTGGGCTTCACCAAATTTTTGAGTCCAGCCAGGTACAACTAGGCAGCTGGGGATTGGAATCCACAGTGCAGGGTGCCCAAACTTTCTGGGCCCCCCACTGCGAATTGCAGTCCACAGCTGCCCCAGAAAATGGCGCTTTCATAGAAGCGCCATCTTCAGGCGCTGTATCCAACTCTTCCAGTGGCCCTGGTGGCACGCTGGGTAATAAGGGGTTAATACCAGCTATGTTTTACCAGCTGGTATAAAGCCCGAGATTCTTAATGTCAGGCCAAGTTTAACCTGGCCATTAAGAATCTCCAACAAAGGGTTTAAAAAAAAAAAAAAAACATCACACAGAGAAAAATACTTTATTAGAAATAAATACACAGACACAGTAGGGACTCTATGTTTATTACTCCCTCTCCCCCCTCCACGATGGAGAGATTTCTGTACTGACCATGCCAGGAGAGAGCGAGGAAAAGAGAGCGAGCGGGGGGGAGAAGAGAGCGAGCGGGGGGGGAGAAGAGAGCGAGGGGGGAGAGAAGAGAGAGAGGGGGGAGAAGAGAGAGGGGGGGGAGAAGAGAGAGGGGGGGGAGAAAAGAGCGAGGGGGGGGAGAAGAGAGTGAGGAGGGGGAGAAGAGAGCGAGGGGGGGGAGAAGAGAGAGAGGGGGGAGAAGAGAGAGAGGGGGGGGAGAAGAGAGAGGGGGGGAGAAGAGAGCGAGCGGGGGGAGAGAAGAGAGCGAGCGGGGGGGAGAAGAGAGCGAGGGAGGGGAGAAGAGAGCGAGGGGGGGAGAAGAGAGCGAGGGGGAAGAAGAGAGCGAGGGGGGGAGAAGAGAGCGAGGGGGTGGAGAAGAGAGCGAGGGGGGGGAGAAGAGAGCGAGGGGGGGGAGAAGAGAGCGAGGGGGGGAGAGAGCGAGGGGGGGGAGAGAGAGAGGGGGGGAGAAGAGAGAGAGGGGGGGACAAGAGAGAGAGGGGGCGGAGAAGAGAGAGGGGGGGAGAAGAGAGAGAGGGGGGAGAAGAGAGAGAGGGGGAGAAGAGAGAGAGGGGGGGGGAAGAGAGAGAGGGGGGGGAAGAGAGAGAGGGGGGAGAAGAGAGAGAGGGGGCGAGAGAGAGGGAGGGGGGGAGAGAGAGGGAGGGGGGAGAGAGGGAGGGGGGGTAAAGAGAGAGAGGGGGGGAGAGAGGGAGGGGGGGAGAGAGGGAGGGGGGAGAGAGAGGGGGGGGGAAGAGAGAGAGGGGGGGGGAAGAGAGAGAGGGGGGGAGAAGAGAGTGGGGAAAGAAGAGGGGGGGCAGAGGTGCTCTGTCACCAACTGTCTCCACTCTGTGACTTGTGGTGCAGGTGACAGAGTGCAGACAGTTGGTCCCATGCAGCAGGACAGATGGCAGAGCACAGCGGTGACATGCCTGTCAGTGTCTTGCTGCTGGGAGGAGCAGATGATCACACAGCCCGACACCGGCCACTCTCCTGACATCGCAGCAGAGCGGGCGGGTGGACAGTGTGATCACATACTTACGTGCAGGGGGGATTCAGCTGAAGACCCCCCCCCCTGCACTGCACACTGGCGCCCCGTGCCTCACCATCTGCAGGACTCTAGCCGGCTCCACAGTGACGTCCTCCGGATCCTCCCCTCGATGCAGAGCTGTGACGTGCGGTAGTCACCGCCCACAGCCCTGTCACTCAATCTGAGTGGCGCCGGCATCCTGTGACGTACCCGTCTTGTTTGAGAGCCCGGAAATGCCGGGACGTCAGAGGATGCCGGCGGCCACAGCTCCAGGGAGTCATGTGAAAGGCACTGAGCGTGCAGCATAGCGCCGCTCAGTGCCAGAAATGGAAATACAAGCCAATGGAGAAAATACCTAGAATTGTAAGTAGAACTTCGACAGAAAATAAAAAAAATGGGTGAACCACCCCTTTAATAAAATCCAGAAATCTCGCCAGACGTTCTCCATGAATTAGATATTGTGCTCAGCATCATGTCTGACCGCAGTCCAAGTTCTTTAAACTAGAGTTTGATGGGCCCCGATGCAAAGTTTGGACCTCGGCCCCCCCAACCATACACCAACACTTGGGGTATGGGATAATAACGCTGACATTCGGGGTACAGGATAGTGTGGCTGACACTGGGATTTCTTCCTTCAGCACCCAGGTTTCCCATGATCTGAAATCCCTTTTCTATCAGCACCCAGCTTTCCTATGTTCTGATATCTTGTCCTCAGCAACCCCCTTCCCCATGCTCTGCTATACATTTTCCCTCAGTACCCAGCTTTCCCATATCAGAGTATGGGAAAGCTAAGTGCTGAGGGAAAGAGCCTCAAAACCTTCTCATCCCATGCTTGTATCTTTGTCCTCCCTCGTATATAGCACTCCAAATACTATAATAGCCCCCACATACCATTCCATTCCATATAGTATAATGGGTCCCACATAGTCCTCCATATATTATACTGCACCCCATAGTCCCCCAGATATTATAATGCAGCCCCCATAGTCCCCCATGTATTATAATGCATCCCATAGTCCTTCATGTATCATACTGCACCCCATAATCCTCCATATATTATACTGCACCACACAGTCCTCCATGTATTATAATTCACCCTGCAGTTTTCCATATGTTATAATGCAGTCCCTATAGTCCTCGATATATTATAATGCAGCCCCCATAGTCCTTCATATTGTATTCTGCAGCCCACATACAATTTAATGCACACACATAGTCCTCCATATATTATAATGCAGCTCCATAGTCCTGAATGTTTTATAATGCACCCCATAGTCCTTAATTTTGTAGTATGCAGCCCCCATACCATTTAATGCACTCCATAGGCCTCCATATATTATAATGCACAGTCATAGGCCTCCATATATTATAATGAAACTTCATTGTCCTCCATGTTTTATAATACAGTCCTATAGTCCTTCATATTATATTATACAGCCCTCACACCATTTAATGCACCCCCATAGGCCTCCATATATTATAATGCACCCCCCAAAGTATGTATAATTTGTCTTTTCATACTGTATTATGCAGCCCCCATACCGTTTAATGCACCCCCATAGCCCTCTGGCCACCGTATACTCACTGATTAAAAAAAAATAAATAAATAAATAACAAATCCTCCAGGGGCGGATGCGGACACTGAGAGCAAAGGGCCCCTGTGCAAGTATTGACCATGCCACCCCTCCTGAACCCCTCCCACACCTCCCTCTGCCTCTTGGGGTCTTCCAATTTTTTTTTTTTAACTCATTTTATTGAAGGTTAAGTATGGCATTACATCAGAAATCAAATCAGCAATTTGTACAGTCAGGATATAGGTAAACATTGGTTAATATCTAGAGTGATAATACATCAATGATCAAGTGAACATCCTGTACTCTTAGGATGGCATTGAAACAGTAGATACTTCAGATGTGTCTGCTCACAAATTATATCGAACATGGGGTAAAACCCACATTGACAAGGCATATGCAAACTTGGTGTCGGGGACCACGTCACACTGCTGATACGTAACCATATGATCTAAAGATTTCCCCTTCCGTATCACTGGTATGATAGCAAATTATTACTACGACAGCAGTGTCTGTAGGTTATTAGCCAGGGAACCGGGTGAGCCCCCAGTCAAGGGTGAACCCAACCATCTGCCCCATATGTTATCAAATTTATTTAAAGAACATCTCGTCTTAAATACAAATTGTTCTAGCGGAATTATAGCATTTACCAGTGCAATCCAAGAGGCCCTAGATGGGGGGTGAGTACTCATCCAATTTAGTATAATGCCCTTCCGGGCCAAAAACGGGACCTTTTTTAATAAAAGATTCTCATCTTGGGACCAAGAGTGTACATCTACTACACCAAATAGGCACATAATCGGGCTCATAGGGACCGGTTTTTCAAGTATGGAGGAAAGAGCCGCTATAACCTCACCCCAATAAGAGTGAATGATCCGGCATTCCCATATCATGTGCCAGAAATCTCCACCGTCTCTCCCACACCTCGGACAACCCTCCCCCACCGATTTGTTCATCTTTTTCAGTCTCTGGGGAGTGATATAACTCTGGTGTATTATGTATAATTGGATCAGTCTGTTATTAATTGCAGGAGAGACCAAGGTGTGGTATTCGACGATGTCGTCCCAAACTACATCATCTATTTCAGGAATCCTGGCACTCCACTTATTCCGGACAGAAAGAGGGTTATTAATAGCTTTGGCCCGAATACAAGAGGAGTATAGTTTAGGAGACAAGACCGCCAGGGCCTTGTGATCTAATAATTCCAATGATTGGGAAGGAAGAGAATCTAACCCCGCGACCAGAGAACTGAGCCCGAAAGGCGTGCCTGATCTGGAGGTACTGAAACCCATGGGATTCTGGCAATTCGAATTCCGCTCGCAGTTGTGCAAAATGGCGGAGTTCACCATCACGGACAATTGAGCTCAGGGAGACTATTCCACGATTCCTCCATTCACCAAAGCCCGGCAACCCACAAAAGTGCGGAAGGTCCAGGTTGCCCCTTAAGGGGGTCTCAATTGGTACATCATGGAATCCGAATATGGCTTTAGCCTCTTTCCAAATCCTGAACCCCAGGTTGCGTATCGGGAGGATACGGCCCTCAGGGGCTCTCTTGTAATCTGTCAATAGGGGCCATAGGAAATCCACACTTGTGAATTCTGCCAAAAATCCCTCCGGAGAGCCCATCACCCCAGGTAGTGTCCATTGACCCAGACATTTCAGTTGTCCGGCCAGGTAGTATACATAAAGATCAGGAAGGGCCATACCCCCCAGGTCTTTGGGCCTCTGTAATTTGGCCAATTGGACTTTCGATCTGGAAGCGCCCCAGACAAAGGTAATCAGTAAGGAGTCCAGGGTCCGAAAGAAGGAGCGGGGGATCTGCACAAATACATGCTTTGTAATATAGAGACACTTTGGTTGTACTATTATTTTGAGAAGATTAATCCTTCCCGCCACTGAAAGCGGGAGCTGGCTCCATCTATTAAATTTCTCCCCGAGGTGTAATAAAAGAGGGGCGATATTTCTTGCTATCATCTCCGAAGGGCTTTTTGTCAGTATAATCCCCAGGTATTTAAAGTGATCAACCACCGAAATCCTACATATGTAAGTGTTCGCCGCCTCCTCTCTGTCCCGGGACAAAAAGAGGAGGAACGACTTTGACCAGTTTATTGCCAGGCCAGAGAACTCGCCGAATCGGTCAATAAGCTCCACAGCCCTAGGAATGGAGGAATCCGGATTAGATGCAAACAATAACAAGTCATCTGCATACAAAGACAGGCGTTCATCTCCCTTACGGCGCTTCACTCCTTGGTAAATTGGGTCCGCCCGAATGCGCATTGCCAACGGCTCCATGGCCAGGGCAAACAGGAGAGGGGATAGGGGGCATCCCTGTCTGGTTCCCCTCCCCAGGGAGAAAGATTCCGCCACCCCGCTACCCACCTGGATGTTAGCAGACGGTGCTTTATATATAATCTCAATCCATCTGATGAATTCGTTGCCGAAACCAAATGCCCGCAGCACCTCCAGCAGGTATGGCCATTCTATAGAATCAAAGGCCTTGGCCGCATCCAATGAGACCAGAGCCCAATCCTTCTCTAACTTGGTGCCCATCTGTAAGATCACCTGTGCCCTCCTCAGGTTATCCGAGGTACTCCTACCCGGAATGAATCCAGATTGATCTTCATGTATTATGGAGGAGATTACTTTGTTAAGTCTAGTTGCCAATATTTTGGTAAGAATTTTATAGTCAGAGTTCAACAAAGAGATCGGTCTGTACGAGCCACAATCCAATGGATCCTTGTCTGGTTTCAGTAGCAGAACGATGGTTGCCTCATAGAAAGAGTCAGGCAACTGTCCCTTGCGGAACGAAGCCTCAACCGTTTCCAGGAGGGCTGGAGCAAGCCCCCCTGATATTTGCTAAATATTTCGGGGTCTTCCAATTTACCATTTTAAGTTTTGTTGTGCTCATCATCTTGCACTTGGAAAAAAATATTAAGATCAGAGTTACTCATTCTCACCTGGTCCAGTGATGTCTCTCTGCTGCTCCGTCTATGTTTACAGGCTGCAGTAATAATGTCACACGTGTGACCACTTTACCTGATCACAGGGCTCTGCAAATGACACCATCTACCTTGGCGTGACAGCTGAGCTCAGTGATTGGCTCCAGCGGTCACATGTTTTAGTCATCACATCACAGCTGCAAACATAGACCAGAGAAGCCGCAAAGAGGAATTGCTGGTTCTGAGGACGATAAATACACAGTCATGCACGCACACATATGCACACATATACACACATACTATTTATGCACAGAGGTACATATACTATATATACACACAAGCACATATACTATACATACATACACACATACTATTTATACAGATACATATACTGTATGCACACATGCACATATCATATGTACATTTATATACATATATAGACAGACACATGCGCAATTAAATACAGTACAAGCAACATAGGTATGTATGTAAAAGCAAACAGACAGATCCAATCAGTATATACTCACATCTCTGTTTCTTCACAAGTTGCTGATGACCTGTGGAGTTTTTCCTGCTCTTCCTCTCCTGATGTGGATGTGAAGCTGTGTAGCTCCATCTTCCTGCTGCCCCTCAGCTCTGACCTCCACTCCTGCAGAAATAAGCTCCACACACACAACTTTAGGAATCAGCTGCTCCTCTTTGGCTGCGGCCTCCCTCCTCTCCTGAACTGTGAGTCCCTTCTCCCCTCGCTCTTAACAGGGGGAGGGGCAGAGTATCCTGCAGAGCACTGAGCAGAGTTGCACAGGAAATTAGAAAAGGCCTTTTACTGGTTCTGGGCCTCATCGGCACTCAGTAGTTTTATGGTGAGTGAGTCGGAACCCGGAAATATATAATACATATTATGGTGCATGGCCCTCCTTTAGTTGCGAGAACCGCACCCCAACTCTGTGCTCCGATACAACAATTGCACAGACTATATATCAGCCACTGAAGTCCTCACCTCTCCTTGTTCCCCCGTTGCTCCGGTCAGTGTCATCCAGTCCTGTACTCCACAGCTCAGCAGCGCATAGTGATGACATCACTACACTCGGTGAACACTCCTCTTCATTCTTCTTCATTGCTGTGTGCGATGACGGGTGACGGGGGCCCGGCGCTGACGTTTACACAGGTCCCCCTGTCTGACGTGCACATAGCAGCTGCGTAGTCTGACACAGAACAACACAGCCACATAGAGGAGCCGGCTGCTTCACTGCAGGGCGAGCGCTGGGCCCCTAACCCTGCGGGCCCGGTCCCAATGGCGACCTCTGTGACCGCGGTAGTTACGCCCCTGTCTTTAATTGTATTTTGTGCATTAAAAGCTTTTTACTGGATAGACCTGAAAATATCGATAACATCTATGAGGAGGTTAAAATCTAATTGCTGAAACGAGCAGAAATCATTATTGGATAATAGGCGGCTGAGCCTCGTAACACCTGATGAAACCCATTTCTCACCAATCTAGATGTAGGGATTCAGGAAGGGTCTGATTGTTCCCCACAGATGTATAAAAAGTGCGGCCTTTATCTCCTCAGGGTTTTATTTTACATCACAATTACACACAATTTCTATCACACAATGATTTTTTTCTTTATACTTTTGTACCGACCGTTGCAGATTCAAGTCTCCAAAGGAAAAGGAGGCAGAAGAAATATCTCAGAAGGTATAAATATAAAAAATACAAATATTACATACAAAGGTTAGCGTGTAAGACAAGGTCTGTATGAAGAAGAGACGTGGACAGGCAAACATCAGAGTAATAATGTCTACCATGGGACAAAGCTATATAGACTCATCATAATATGCACATATATACATCCACAATAAATGAAAGAAAGGTAGAAGCAGTGTGGAATATATACAGCAGTTGTTACGGGGGGCTGTCTGATAATAAAACCTAAAGGAATATCAGACAGTCAGGGTCCACCGTGCAAAGACTCTGCTGC
The DNA here is from genome assembly GCF_048569485.1 of Anomaloglossus baeobatrachus. Taxonomy (NCBI): domain Eukaryota; kingdom Metazoa; phylum Chordata; class Amphibia; order Anura; family Aromobatidae; genus Anomaloglossus; species Anomaloglossus baeobatrachus. The sequence continues at coordinate 625,521 of NW_027441787.1, read as the reverse complement.
AGACTATGGCAGAGTGCAATACCTCTGTTAAACTCACAGAGGAATATAATTAGTAAATAAGGCAATTCCTCCCTTACTTGGAGGGTGTGTGGAATGGTCTCTGTTAATAATCACAGAGACAAAAGCAGTGAGTGTGAAATGGCACCTACCTAGGTCCGTTCCTCTAGTGGTGCCAGGAGACTGACAGCAGCGTAAGCCGCACAAAGCTCCTACCTGCGTTCGCTCCACTAGTGTTCGAGGACACGAACCACTAGATATGGCACCTGCCTAGGTCCGCTCTTCTAGTGGTGCAAAAGAGACGGACAGCAGCGTAAGCCGCACAAAGCTCCTACCTGCGTTCGCTCCACTAGTGTGCGAGGACACGAACCACTAGATATGGCACCTGCCTAGGTCCGCTCTTCTAGTGGTGCAAAAGAGACAGACAGCAGCATAAGCCGCACAAAGCTCCTACCTCTGTTCGCTCCCCTAGTGTACAAGGATACGAACAACTGCCAGACGCAATATAAGGAACGTTACCCTAGCGGCAACGTCCACCTACGAGTAGAATCACAAGGCCCAGCCGGACCATGTGCCTCAGGTACCTGCCTATGTCCGCTCCACTAAGAGGTGAGGATACGGACCCCAGCTGAAGCTGTAAGGTATAAGAACGCTACCCTGCCGGTAGCGCTCACCTAACATAGACAGAGAGATGCCTAGAGGGACGTGCACAGAGCGTCTACTCTCATGCATGAACCAAGAGAACTGAGCGCCGGGCGGCGTGCATCAGGGTCTTATATAGACTCTGTGCCTCATCCAAGATGGAGGACACCAGAGCCAATCCGCTGCCAGAATGACAGCAATGACGTCACGCTGGCCTATCATCGAGCAAAGCGTCACAAGCACATGACCAGCGACCAATCAGCATAGAAGGTGTCAGAGACATGTGACTACGTGTCACAAGCACATGACCAGCGGCCAATCAGCTTAGAAGGTGTCAGAGACATGTGACCTCGTGTCAGCGATGATGTCACCCGCACATGTGCAATAGCAAGAAATCCAAACATAGTCTTCAGAGCCACAGCAACTGTAACAGTACCTCCCCCTCAAGGGCCCCCCTCCCAGCGATGCAGGTAATCGGCAACTAAGTTGGGAGCATGGACAGCCTCCTCAGGCTCCCAAGAGCGATGTTCCGGCCCGTAGCCCTCCCAATCTATCAAGAAGAACCTGCGCCCTCTAACCATCTTAGAACCAACTATGGCTCGAACCTCATAGCTAGAGCGAGAGGAATCAGAGGCAGGAGAGTGCACTTCACGAGCGTGAGGTAAAATAGCCGGCTTTAGCAGTGAAACATGGAATTTGTCATGGATCCTAAGATGGACGAGTAACTTCAATTGGTAGGCTACAGGATTTACCTGTCGAAGAACCTCATAAGGACCCAGGAAGCGAGGAGCAAATTTGACAGAGCTCACTCTAAGTTTCACGTGTTTTGCAGAGAGCCACACAAAGTCCCCTGGAGAAAAGACAGGAGCTGGGCGACGAAACCGATCGGACACCGTCTTCATACGGTCCTTAGCTGCTTAGAGCGACTCTTGAGTCCGATCCCAAACTTCTCTGGCATTAGTTGCCCAGTCGGCCACCAGAGGAGGAGGTGCAGCAGCGGCAAACGGTACCGGTACCCTAGGGTGTTGCCCATTATTGAGTACGAACGGTGTCTGCCCAGTGGCCTCAGCCAGCGAATTGTTAAGGGCACATTCGGCCCAGGGTAGGAGGGAGGACCAGTTATCGTGGTTCTCAGCAACAAAGTGTCGAAGGTATATAATCATGGATTGATTGGTACGCTCAACCAAACCATTGGTCTCCAGATGGTATGCCAAAGAGAGATTCATCTCAATTTGCAGAAGGCTACAAAGATCTCGCCAGAAACGGGAAGCAAATTGCGGGCCTCTATCACAAATGATACGATCTGGCATCCCGTGAAGCCTAAAGACATGCTTGAGGAATAGTTTGGCTAGTACCCTGGAAGATGGGATTCTCGATAACGGTACGAGATGAACCATCCGGGAGAAATGGTCCGTAATGACCCACACAAATCTATGTCCCTGTGAACACGGAAGATCACCCACAAAGTCCATGCCTACCACCTCCCATGGTCTATCTGGCACTGGTAAAGGATGCAAGAGCCCAGCCGGTCTCTGCCGTAACGGACGGTTGCGAGTACACGAGTAGCAGGAACCGACATATCTCTTGACGTGGCTGGTAAGTGTGGCCACCAATACCACCTCTTGAGTAACTCTCGTGTCCGTCTAATACCAAAATGCCCACCCACCTTTGAGGTGTGGGCCCACGACAGTATATCATTCTGTCGATCCGGCGGAACAAAGGTCTTGCCCGGTGGGATTTGGTCTAAGGTCACAGGGGAGAGCGTATGAAAAACCCTGGAGGGAAAGATAAGACGAGGTTCGTCAATCTCTTCCTGGGTAGAAACCATAGAGCGAGACAGGGCGTCTGCCTTGTTATTCTTACTCCCAGACAGATAGTTGATGGAGAAGTGAAAGCGGGAGAAAAACAAGGACCAGCGGGCTTGGTGAGGATTCAGACGCTGAGCGGTTTGTAAGTACGTCAGATTCTTATGGTCTGTATAGACCTGGAAAGGATGTTTCGCTCCTTCCAGCAAGTGACGCCACTCCTCCAAGGCTAATCTCAGGGCGAGCAGTTCCCTATCCCCAATGGTATAGTTTCTCTCTGCCGGTGAAAAGGTTTTAGCAAAGAAGAAACACGCCCTTTTTCTACCTGCACCGTTCTTTTGATAAAAGACCGCACCAGCACCCACTGAAGAGGCATCAACCTCCAAGAGGAAGGGCTTATTCTCATCGGGTCTTTGAAGAACGGGAGCAGTTGAAAAGTGTCTTTTTACTGCCTCAAAAGCCTGGGATGTCTCAGTAGACCAGACTGTTGGATTAGCACCTTTCTTAGTCAAGGCCACCAAAGGGGCCACCAAAGTAGAGAAATGGGGTATGAACTGCCTGTAATAATTGATGAATCCTAAGAAGCGTTGCACTGCCTTCAAGGAATGAGGTTCGGACCATTCCAGGACAGCAGAGAGCTTCGCAGGATCCATAGCCAGACCCTCTTGTGAGATAATGTAGCCCAAAAAAGGCAAGGATGACTGCTCGAATACACATTTTTCGAGTTTAGCAAACAATGAGTGCTCCCTTAAACGGGAAAGGACACGAACGACATCCTGACGATGAGTCTCCAGATCAGGAGAAAAAATCAGGATGTCGTTCAGATACACCACGATGGAGGATAACAGTAAATCCCTGAACACATCGTTTACGAAGTCCTGAAATACTGCGGGTGCATTACATAAACCAAAAGACATGACGAGGTATTCATAGTGACCGTCTCGGGTGTTAAAATCGGTCTTCCATTCGTCATCCTCTCGAATTCGTACCAAGTTATACGCACCCCGCAGATCCAACTTCGTAAAAACCTGAGCTCCCCTCAGTCTGTCAAAGAGCTCCGAAATTAAAGGTAATGGGTATTTGTTCTTTATTGTGATTGCGTTGAGACCCCTGTAATCTATGCAGGGACGCAAATCACCCTCTTTCTTCCGAACAAAGAAAAACCCAGCTCCCGCGGGAGAGACAGACTTCCGAATGAACCCCTTCTCTAAACTCTCTCTTATATAGGTCGACATGGCCTCCGACTCAGGTATTGACAGGGGGTAAACCCTGCCCTTAGGTGGAACCGAACCTGGGATAAGGTCTATGGCACAGTCATACGGCCTATGGGGTGGAAGAACCTCAGCACCCTGTTTGGAGAACACGTCAGCGAAATCCAAATAGGGTGTAGGTATGGGAGAGAGATCAGTTGATGCAACCGCCACGACCTTAGGTGGTAAGGGAAGACATCGGGACTGACATTTTGAACCCCAACTAATAATGCTGTCGGACTCCCAGTCAATTAGAGGAGCATGGGTCCGAAGCCATGGGAGACCCAGAAGAACGTCGTCTATACCCTCAGGTAAAACAAGAAATGAAATCTCCTCTATGTGACCCTGAGACAGGGAAAGGCGCAAGGGAACTGTCCTCAATGTAATGGAGTCAGACAACATAGTCCCATTAACAACACGGACAGGAATAGGCGCCTCTAACATGATAGAGGGAATATTGTGTCTCTTTACAAATCCGGAGGACACAAAAGTCCCGTCAGCGCCGGAATCCACAAAAGCCATAATAGGCCATGTATTCTCAGAGAATGAGAGCTGACCTGGGATACTACACTTAGAGGGTGCAGAAGACGTCTCTAGTAACCCCCCTCTAATGGTTACTAGGCCTGGGAGTTTCCCTGACGGCTAGGACACTTGTTGGCATAGTGCCCAGCCTGACGACATACGTAGCATATAGGAGGACCAGACTTGCGTAGTCTGGAGGACGTATGACCTAACTCCATAGGAATGGGAGATGTTTCAGATCCTGAGGAAGATGGTAGTGGACCCTCAACAACTGGAATAGCCCGATGCTTAGGGCGTGAGGAAGAGACCTCGAGTCTACGTTCCCTATGGCGTACATCGATCCTCGTTGCTACTGTGATCAAGTCCTCCAGAGAAGCAGGGACCTCACGAGTAGCAAGAGCATCCTTGACATAGCCTGCCAACCCTCTTTAAAAGATAGGAATCAACACCTTTTCTGGCCAATCTAGTTCTGCCACCAGAGTTCTAAAAGCAATGGCATAAGAACTAGTCGATAACGAACCCTGAGCTAGATCTAACAGTCTCAGGGCCGCATCATGGGTAACCTGCGGACCCATGAATACCGCCTTAAGAGCATCAAGAAAGTCTTGATGTCTCAGAGTAACCACATCAGAGCGCTCCCATAGGGGAGTCGCCCATTCTAAGGCTTTGTCCTGAAGTAAGGAGATGATAAAGCCTACTCTGGACCTCTCCGTAGAGAAGTGAGAAAAGTTGACCTCTAGGTGTATCTGACACTGACTAATGAAACCACGACATGATCTGGCATCGCCAGAATATCTGTTTGGCAGAGCAAGTCGAGGATCATGTGCAGATGTCACCATGGTCTGAGGTTTATCCTCTATACTCTTGAGCCGCGACTCAAGTACTTGTATGTAACGGTGTAACTGCTGATATTCTGCCATAACTGCCAGACCCTTGGCTCAGTCCTAATGTTACGGGGGGCTGTCTGATAATAAAACCTAAAGGAATATCAGACAGTCAGGGTCCACCGTGCAAAGACTCTGCTGCAGACTATGGCAGAGTGCAATACCTCTGTTAAACTCACAGAGGAATATAATTAGTAAGTAAGGCAATTCCTCCCTTACTTGGAGGGTGTGTGGAATGGTCTCTATTAATGATCACAGAGACAAAAGCAGTGAGTGTGAAATGGCACCTACCTAGGTCCGTTCCTCTAGTGGTGCCAGGAGACGGACAGCAGCATAAGCCGCACAAAGCTCCTACCTGCGTTCGCTCCACTAGTGTGCGAGGACACGAACCACTAGATATGGCACCTGCCTAGGTCCGCTCTTCTAGTGGTGCAAAAGAGACGGACAGCAGCATAAGCCGCACAAAGCTCCTACCTCTGTTCGCTCCCCTAGTGTGCGAGGATACGAACAACTGCCAGACGCAGTATAAGGAACGTTACCCTAGCGGCAACGTCCACCTACGAGTAGAATCACAAGGCCCAGCCGGACCATGTGCCTCAGGCACCTGCCTATCTCCGCTCCACTAAGAGGTAAGGATACGGACCCCAGCCGAAGCTGTAAGGTATAAGAACGCTACCCTGCCGGTAGCGCTCACCTGACATAGACAGAGAGATGCCTAGAGGGACGTGCACAGAGCGTCTACTCTCATGCATGAACCAAGAGGACTGAGCGGCGTGCGGCGTGCGTCAGGGTCTTATATAGACTCTGTGCCTCATCCAAGATGGAGGACACCAGAGCTAATCCGCTGCCAGAATGACAGCAATGACGTCACGCTGGCCTATCACCGAGCAAAGCGTCACAAGCACATAACCAGCGACCAATCGGCATAGAAGGTGTCAGAGACATGTGACCTCGTGTCAGCGATGATGTCACCCGCACATGTGCAATGGCTCCAAGATAGGACTTAGTCTCCAGCGCTTGCACATGTGCAGTAGCAAGAAATCCAAACATAGTCTCCAGAGCCACAGCAACCGTAACAGCAGTAATACTAAAGTTATGGAGACATATATGTGTATAAGTATCCACTAAATATTAGAGTATATATAGAGTATCCAGGAGAAATAGAGAAGAGCGTATAATATACTAATGTAAAGAGTCCATAGAAGTAGATATAACCATACATTGCACCAAGGAACATGGAAGGATCACTGCACTATATGGGGCCACAGTAATAATCCCTATAATGCAGAGTAGAAAGGCAATTTCCAGCACAATCCGTTCGGTAAAAAACCCAAAAGTTTATTCCAGGGATTAAAAATTAAGCAGGATCCATTTTAAAGCCGACATGTTTCGCAAGGTGCGCCCTTACTCATAGCAGAAACAGAAGATGGAAGGAACTCATTTATATACAAACTAGAAGGTGGCCCGATTCTAACGTATCGGGTAGTCTAGAATGTGTATGTAGGTTAGCAGATTGAATAATAAGGTAATGAATGGACTGAATGGGTTAGGTTTAATTTAGTATTCTTATAATTGTTTATTGGTTTTAAAATGACAAACAACAGAAGGAACAGTTTTAATAGATGAGTGTAATGTTTAATGATGTCCATGGCTTGTAATGAAAGAAGGCCAGAAACAGTGTAAAGTTAAGTAAAAATATTTTTGTACACCACATTTTGTGTGAAGACCTTTTCACTGTTTGTAACTTTCCTTGTAAAGGGATGTCAACAACTTGCACTTTGACGTTGGATCTCATTGCCACTCTTGAAAACGCAACGTACAGTTTTCCATGGCCAAAAACTGGTTCAGGTAGATATATGCCAACACAGTGTAGAGTTTGCCCTTGTGACTTGTTTATTGTCATGGCAAATGCGGATTTTAGGGGAAACTGATGACGTCGAAGCCTAAACGGAAGGTGGGTGTCTGAAGGACATATATCAATGTGTGGAATTAACACTTCCTTGTCTTTAGCTGATCCAGTGATGACTCTTGCTTGAATGAGGTGTGAATACATTCCAGTCACAATAAAGGTCCAGTCACACTAAACAACTTACCTGCTATCCCAACAACGATAGGGATCGCTGGTAAGTTGCTAGGAGGTTGCTGGTGAGTCACACTGCGACGCTCCAGCGATCCCACCAGCAACCTGACCTGGTAGGGATCGCTGGAGCGTCGCTACACGAGTTGCTGGTGAGCTCACCAGCAACCAGTGACCAGCCCCCAGCGCCGCGTGGAAGATGCTGCGCTTGGTAACTAAGGTAAATATCGGGTAACCAACCCGATATTTACCTTGGTTACCAGCGCACGGAGCTACACGTGCAGAGAGCAGGGAGCAGCGCACACTGAGCGCTGGCTCCCTGCTCTCCTAGCTACAGCACACATCGGGTTAATTACCCGATGTGTACTGCAGCTAAATGTGCACAGAGCAGGGAGCAGCGCACAATGCTTAGCGCTGGCTCCCTGCTCTCCTAGCTACAGCACACATCGGGTTAATTAACCCGATGTGTCCTGCAGCTACATGTGCACAGAGCAGGAGCCGGCACTGACAGCTGAGAGCGGCGGAGGCTGGTAACGAAGGTAAATATCGGGTAACCAAGGACAGGGCTTCTTGGTTACCCGATGTTTACTGTGGTTACCAGCCTCCGCAGAAGCCGGCTCCTGCTGCCTGCACATTTAGTTGTTGCTCTGTCGCTGTCACACACAGCGATCTGTGCTGCACAGCGGGACAGCAACAACTAAAAAATGGCCCAGGACATTCAGCAACAACCAACGACCTCACAGCAGGGGCCAGGTTGTTGCTGGATGTCACACACAGCGACATCACTAGCAACGTCACAAAAGTTGTTCGTTAGCAGCGATGTTGCTAGCGATGTTGCTTAGTGTGAAGGCTCGTTCCATTACATAGTCCTTGTTTGGTATTTAGATTCCAGAGCAACATCACGATGGTTCCAATTTTAAGTTTAAGTATGTGGGATGGCATTCCTGATGGCGTTACACTGTTTAAAAATTCCACGGGATAATGTTCACGTTCATCTTCATTGTCTACATCCAGCGAATCATCACTTTTGTACAACTGATATTCTCCTGGCATGCGATGCATTACACGGGAATTTAATGAAGAAAAACAAAAAGCCTGCACTAAATGTGCACTTCAGCACTAAAAATTCCAAACTGTACTTATTATAAAAATTTTCGAGATTTTTGGCAAAAAATTGCAATTTCTTGAGCTGCCTCGCCACGTCACGGCAAATCTCATTTGAGGCAGTCCTACACTAAAATATTTTTATAAAATGTGCCATACGGCCTCACATATGAATAGTAGAACTGCTCTTAGCAGCACTCACCTGGTCTATTTCAATCCCGTACCCATGACTGAGTCATGGCTGTGGGCGGGACAGGTCCAAGCAAATGCTGCATGAAGTAAATAGCCTGTGGACAAGGCCTGATGACAATGTGAACAGTCACCAACCGCCAAAATCTAGACAGATGGAATACATCCCAAATTGGGGTGCACAGCAAGGTGGAGGTCAACCACCGACCAATTCAATGAAGAAAAACAAAAAGCCAGCACTAAATGTGCACTTCAGCACTAAAAATTCCAAACTGTACTTATTATAAAAATTTTCGAGATTTTTGGCAAAAAATTGCAATTTCTTGAGCTGCCTTGCCACGTCTCGGCAAATCTCATTTGAGGCAGTCCTACACTAAAATATTTTTATAAAATGTGCCATACGGCCTCACATATGAATAGTAGAACTGCTCTTAGCAGCACTCACCTGGTCTATTTCAATCCCGTACCCATGACTGAGTCATGGCTGTGGGCGGGACAGGTCCAAGCAAATGCTGCATGAAGTAAATAGCCTGTGGACAAGGCCTGATGACAATGTGAACAGTCACCAACCGCCAAAATCTAGACAGATGGAATACATCCCAAATTGGGGTGCACAGCAAGGTGGAGGTCAACCACCGACCAATTCAATGAAGAAAAACAAAAAGCCAGCACTAAATGTGCACTTCAGCACTAAAAATTCCAAACTGTACTTATTATAAAAATTTTCGAGATTTTTGGCAAAAAATTGCAATTTCTTGAGCTGCCTTGCCACGTCTCGGCAAATCTCATTTGAGGCAGTCCTACACTAAAATATTTTTATAAAATGTGCCATACGGCCTCACATATGAATAGTAGAACTGCTCTTAGCAGCACTCACCTGGTCTATTTCAATCCCGTACCCATGACTGAGTCATGGCTGTGGGCGGGACAGGTCCAAGCAAATGCTGCATGAAGTAAATAGCCTGTGGACAAGGCCTGATGACAATGTGAACAGTCACCAACCGCCAAAATCTAGACAGATGGAATACATCCCAAATTGGGGTGCACAGCAAGGTGGAGGTCAACCACCGACCAATTCAATGAAGAAAAACAAAAAGCCAGCACTAAATGTGCACTTCAGCACTAAAAATTCCAAACTGTACTTATTATAAAAATTTTCGAGATTTTTGGCAAAAAATTGCAATTTCTTGAGCTGCCTCGCCACGTCTCGGCAAATCTCATTTGAGGCAGTCCTACACTAAAATATTTTTATAAAATGTGCCATACGGCCTCACATATGAATAGTAGAACTGCTCTTAGCAGCACTCACCTGGTCTATTTCAATTCCGTACCCATGACTGAGTCATGGCTGTGGGCGGGACAGGTCCAAGCAAATGCTGCATGAAGTAAATTTTATAAAAATATTTTAGTGTAGGACTGCCTCAAATGAGATTTGCCGTGACGTGGCGAGGTAGCTCAAGAAATTGCAATTTTTTTGCCAAAAATCTCTAAATTTTATAATAAGTACAGTTTGGAATTTTTAGTGCTGGAGTGCACATTTGGTGTTGGCTTTTTGTTTTTCTTCATTGAATTGGTCGGTGGTTGACCTCCACCTTGCTATGCACCCCAATTTGGGATGTATTCCATCTGTCTAGATTTTGGCGGTTGGTGACTGTTCACATTAAGTCATCAGGCCTTGTCCACAGGATATTTACTTCATGCAGCATTTGCTTGGACCTGTCCCGCCCACAGCCATGACTCAGTCATGGGTACGGGATTGAAATAGACCAGGTGAGTGCTGCTAAGAGCAGATCTACTATTCATATGTGAGGCCGTATGGCACATTTTATAAAAATATTTTAGTGTAGGACTGCCTCAAATGAGATTTGCCGTGACGTGGCAAGGTAGCTCAAGAAATTGCAATTTTTTTGCCAAAAATCTCTAAATTTAATAATAAGTACAGTTTGGAATTTTTAGTGCTGGAGTGCACATTTGGTGCTGGCTTTTTGTTTTTTTTATTACACGGGAATTTAGCAGAGTGACATCTTCGTTTTTGGCACAGAGAATTGCATAGGAAGAGGCTTTGTTAACACTGGTTTTGTTGTTAACATCAATGTTGAAACGTTGTCCAAAAACCTCAGTTACAATGCAGTCTTTGCACAACATGTCTTCGGGTATTTCAATAATGTCTTCTCCAAGGTTGTATTGATTGGTAAGTTCACCGTTACCAGGTTTCAGAAGCCATTGGTACTCTGGATCAGTAGATCGCATGTTGTTAATTAGTTGGAGTTTGGTAAAGTTTTTCCAAAGTTCTGACATTTTTAAGCTGGACTCAATAATATCTGTTCTTGTTCCACTTGGTATAACTGGAAGGCATTGTCTAAAATCTCCCCCAATAACAAACACTTTTCCACCAAAGGGAATTACATTTTTTTCTGCTACCTTTGTGGTCATTACTTCACACAGAAGTCTGTCAATTACGGTCAAAGCATATTTCAAGTGCCATAGTGCATTCGTCAAGTATTAAAAGACTTGCATTGTGTAAAAGTATTCCTGCTACTGTGTCTTGTTTGATTCGTGAAACGGATATTTCATTGACTGGAACTGGGATGCCAAATAGTGAATGCATAGTGCGAGCTTCGATTAAAAGGTTTGCTGCAATCCCAGTTGTAGCGGACGTCAACACTTGTTTTCCCAACCCTCTGATGTGATGCATTAAAACATCATAAAGGTATGTTTTGCCGCTTCCTCCTGGACCGTCAATAAAGAAGCATTTTGGGTTTGCATTTGCTTGGTTTTGAATGGCGTTTACAATGGTGTCATATGCCATTTGTTGTTGTTCCTTTCAGGAGATTCTCAGCTCTGTTGGTAACAATAATTCTGAAGCTTCGTTATACTGCGGAGCTTGTGGAAGTTGTATTTCAGGGTGTGGCAAATTAAAGTCAGCAAAAGTCTTTCCATGCAGTAGTAAAATATTTTGGACATCTTGCATGGCGTAAGCTTCACATTTGCAACAATGTCCAGTTTGGTTGTGAAGACGTAAGCAATAATCTTCAATTAAATGTTCATTGAAAAGTTGAGCGGGGTTTGTAGGGGGGCCAAACACGCAGATGTAGGAAAACAATTCACGAACTACACCGATTAATGCCAAAAGGGAGTACAAATGGTGTGTTAAAATAACTATCACCAAAAGGTAATTAAATACTCCTCAAAAGTTAATAGAAAAGGCTATAATATAGATACAAAAACCGATTCATAGAAAATAGCCAACATCAATATATAGTAAAATAAAACATTTCTTTATTAACAATATATTAAAAACATACAGATAAATGAGCCAGGAAATGGTGAAAAAAGAGGGCCAAGAACACAGTACTGATTACCAATGATAATAGAATATAATTTCAATAAAGTGTATAAGGTGCAGTTGCATATACAAGGCCACCAGCTGGCAGAATGGGGAAAGCAAAGACCAAAATCACCATGAATGTCTATGCAAGACTTGCAAATAATAAAGTGCATATAATAGACCAATATAATAAAGAATGCACAAAAGGTGCTATGAAGATGGTCAGTAATAAAGTGCACTGGAATAATCAATCATGGTGATGAGTGTCAGTGTGACGCCCTGGACTAGCCAGGTAGTCACAGTTAGGCCCTTGCACTACACCCATCCCCAAATAAGGTGACACCAGCTAACCTACTAAACCCTAGTCACCTCCCTCTGGGTTTGATGTCCACACCAGGGGGGCGGAGCCAGGCAGTTGATCACGCCCTCTGAGGAGTTCACATGCCCAGAGGCAGGAAAACCAAAGCAGATCAGTCTAGTTTTCACAGTGGAGTGGAGGAGTAAAATCTGTCAGTGTCCTGGGTAGGAGCCCGGGCACTTTGGCTTGAAGGCAGACGGTGGTGGCCATCTGCAGGAGCTGGGAAGATAGCCTGGTGGAACCGTAGGTAGCTGGGACAGGGTAGTGGCCCGCCGGTACCGAACAGGGGAACCGACTGGAAACCGGAGCACAAGTGGGGGTACTCACACCCTGAAACGCGGTCTCGAATCTACCAGACCCCGTTAATTAACTGATTGAGGTCTGGACTTTAGGTCCTTTCCCACTCAAGTCCCGAAAGAAGGCAACAGCCCACCGATTCCGGATAACGGCCACCGCCAAGGGCCAAGATATCCAACGGGCCAGCGCCTGCGGGTAAACGGGCTCTCCTGACATACACACCGGGGAGTGGGACTCCCGTCGCTGAAGCGTGGCTGTCCATTTCTACAAAAAGGTGCAGGAGAAAGGCGGACACCATCAACCCGTTTGGGGACCGAAGCAGCCGGCTGCGGGCACCGACCATCATCCATTTGGTTTACCAGAGACTCCCGTGTGTTTGTCAGAGTGAGTACCACTGTGCCTTTGGGCCACGCACTGCCCTGCCCCGCTGAGCACCGGCATCGCACCACATCAAACGAGTCCCAGGGCCACCACCCCTGCCCACGGAGGAGTTAACACCAAAAGCTGCACCAACATCTCCCCCTGGGGTGCCTAGTCAAGAGCAGCGGTGGTGCCTACATTCACCACAACCCGTAGGTGGCGTCACAAACTCTAATCTAAAATCCCCTACAAAGCGCCAGCCCCTTGCAGAGCGACGTGACCCCCGGTCCGGAGACGCTCGAGCCACCGACACACGAGTCCGGATCCGAGCTGCTCGGCTGAAGCCGAGCGCGGGGTGGTACACATCAGCAAGCGCCCACCCGCAAAAAACACTATAAATACCACTGGAGATAATATCCATCACTAGTACATTAAATAAGCAGCATAATGTTGTTATTATCAAGCACCCAAAGTGGCAGCAGGGGTTAAATGAGGATGGATATACCTGAGGCCATCAGCAGGACTGTGTATAGGCAAACTCCGCCCCTACACGTGTTTCGGCGTACCTTCGTCAGGGATTGAGTCATGGGACAGCTGGTATGAACACTATTTAAGCAGGCCTTAGCCAATCAAACTGCGGGAAAGTTCCCATTGGGATAGATTACAGGGCGCATGCGTGAGATGACGTCAGGGGAAGCGCCACCTGACCAGAGACGTCATCCGGAAGCGAGAGGAGGGACGCGAGCGGCCACCCACCATGTGATAAGTCACGTGGACGTAAGCCGATCACATGACCCGACCCGTCCTGAATAGAGACGCCCCCAGCCATGACGTGCTCCCGCACCATCCCCGCATGCGCACATCCCGGAATAAAGATAAAATAGGACTAGATAACGAGGTAAGCCAGGGGAGAGTATGTGTGGATGGTGTGTCAAACAATACACACAATGTTAAAAAGCACTTAGGACCAAAAGCGCCCATGCCAGGCACGTATATAGAGTAAATAAATAAGTAAAACAGATGTAATATAATACAGTACGTACATACAGTATATAGGACACACATGAGTGATAAAACAAAAAAATAGTGAAATAGTGTAAATATCAAAAAGCAAAAAAAACCCAAAAGTGCTGAATAATATATGTATGTATATACATATATATATATATATATTTAAGTGACAATAAAAAAGTAGTATCATTATAAAAAAGGGGGCACATGTAGGTATATATATAAACATGTGTGTGAACGCATATATGTGTAAACATATAAAATACGTAAATACATAAAAATTCTACAAGTGAAGTGTAAATAGACAAAAAGTGAGGGAAAAGGGAGGAAAAGTGGGGATATGGACGTATATGTGATATACAGTTAGGTCCAGAAATATTTGGACAGTGACACAATTTTCGCGAGTTGGGCTCTGCATGCCACCACATTGGATTTGAAATTAAACCTCTACAACAGAATTCAAGTGCAGATTGTAACGTTTAATTTGAAGGTTTGAACAAAAATATCTGATAGAAATTGTAGGAATTGTACACATTTCTTTACAAATGCTCCACATTTTAGGAGGTCAAAAGTAATTGGACAAATAAACCAAACCCAAATAAAATATTTTTATTTTCAATATTTTGTTGCGAATCCTTTGGAGGCAATCACTGCCTTAAGTCTGGAACCCATGGACATCACCAAACGCTGGGTTTCCTCCTTCTTAATGCTTTGCCAGGCCTTTACAGCCGCAGCCTTCAGGTCTTGCTTGTTTGTGGGTCTTTCCGTCTTAATTCTGGATTTGAGCAAGTGAAATGCATGCTCAATTGGGTTAAGATCTGGTGATTGACTTGGCCATTGCAGAATATTCCACTTTTTTGCACTCATGAACTCCTGGGTAGCTTTGGCTGTATGCTTGGGGTCATTGTCTATCTGTACTATGAAGCGCCGTCCGATCAACTTTGCGGCATTTGGCTGAATCTGGGCTGAAAGTATATCCCTGTACACTTCAGAATTCATCCGGCTACTCTTGTCTGCTGTTATGTCATCAATAAACACAAGTGACCCAGTGCCATTGAAAGCCATGCATGCCCATGCCATCACGTTGCCTCCACCATGTTTTACAGAGGATGTGGTGTGCCTTGGATCATGTGCCGTTCCCTTTCTTCTCCAAACTTTTTTCTTCCCATCATTCTGGTACAGGTTGATCTTTGTCTCATCTGTCCATAGAATACTTTTCCAGAACTGAGCTGGCTTCATGAGGTGCTTTTCAGCAAATTTAACTCTGGCCTGTCTATTTTTGGAATTGATGAATGGTTTGCATCTAGATGTGAACCCTTTGTATTTACTTTCATGGAGTCTTCTCTTTACTGTTGACTTAGAGACAGATACACCTACTTCACTGAGAGTGTTCTGGACTTCAGTTGATGTTGTGAACGGGTTCTTCTTCACCAAAGGAAGTATGCGGCGATCATCCACCACTGTTGTCATCCGTGGACGCCCAGGCCTTTTTGAGTTCCCAAGCTCACCAGTCAATTCCTTTTTTTTTCAGAATGTACCCGACTGTTGATTTTGCTACTCCAAGCATGTCTGCTATCTCTCTGATGGATTTTTTCTTTTTTTTCAACCTCAGGATGTTCTGCTTCACCTCAATTGAGAGTTCCTTAGACCGCATGTTGTCTGGTCACAGCAACAGCTTCCAAATGCAAAACCACACACATGCAATCAACCCCAGACCTTTTAACTACTTAATTGATTACAGGTTAACGAGGGAGACGCCTTCAGAGTTAATTGCAGCCCTTAGAGTCCCTTGTCCAATTACTTTTGGTCCCTTGAAAAAGAGGAGGCTATGCATTACAGAGCTATGATTCCTAAACCCTTTCTCCGATTTGGATGTGAAAACTCTCATATTGCAGCTGGGAGTGTGCACTTTCAGCCCATATTATATATATAATTGTATTTCTGAACATGTTTTTGTAAACAGCTAAAATAACAAAACTTGTGTCACTGTCCAAATATTTCTGGCCCTGACTGTATATTATATTGCACAATAAAAAAGGTATATATACAGATATTGCAGGAAAGTCTTTTGATAAACAAGATCTTCAATATAGGTCCTCTTGTGCTGAACGATAGACATCCACTCAACTCCAGATGGAAAGAAACCCGGCAACCGCTCTAAAATCCGGTCAATGATTGGAAAAAGGTAAACTACAATAAGAAATAGAAAAGTTAAAATCAAAGAAGACCATACCAAGTCGCCCCATGGTCATAATGACAGTTTATAAGAAAAAATATTAGAATACAGATAAAAATAATAAAAGCACCATGTTAAAAGATAGTGGTCAGGATAATAGGTCTAGTTCCACAGATAACAAGATTAAGATATAAGACCAGGACACCTCATTGGTTGGAATGTAGAAATGATCCAAAGCTAATAGTCTCATTGAGACCCCTAGGATATATAAAAATAAAAAAAATAAAAAAATCTTTATTTTTATATAGCGCTAACATATTCCGCATCGCTTTACATACATCAGGAACACTGTCCCCATTGGGGCTCACAATCTAAATTCCCTATCAGTATGTTTTTGGAGTGTGGGAGGAAATCGGAGAACCCAGAGAAAACCCGCGCAAACACGGGGAGAACATATAAACTCCTTGCAGATGTTGTCCTTGGTGGGATTCGAACCCAGGACCCCAGCGCTGCAAGGCTGCAGTGCTAACCACTGAGCCACCATATGGTATCCAATAGCAAGTGGCGTACCGTCCATAGAGGCAGACCACGCGGCTGCTACGGGGCCCGTGACCTAAAGGGGCCCGGAGCGGCTTCCCACGGTGTGTGCACTTTTACTTTCAATCATTGCGAGCATGGGTGGCTGCCCCGGGCCGTGACCAAGCAGCTGATTTAGGGGGTGGGGGGGCCCGCACTATGTGAATAGCTGCAGGAACCAACAGAGGAGCAGACTCACCCACACTGCACAGCGCGACCCCTGCTGTAGAGGGGGGAGTGGCCAGGCAGCGTCTTCTATCAGTCAGATAACTGTGAGAGCAGCCAGGAGGAGAACAGCCAATCAGGAGAGGGGTGGAGCTTGTTCAGCACAGCCGCCGGGAAAAATGAAAATGAAAGCTAAACAGTGCCGGAGAATCAGCACAGACCTGGTAAGAAGACGACAGAACAGAAGAAGCTGAGACCTGACAAGAAGATAACAGAGCAGAATAAAAGCAGAGCAAGGAGAGACAACAGAGCAGAATAAGCACAGACCTGACAAGAAGACAACAGAGCAGAATAAAAGCAGAGCAAGGAGGGACAACACAGCAGAATAAACACAGACCTGACAAGAAGATAGCAGAGCAGAATAAAAGCAGAGCAAGGAGAGACAACAGAGCAGAATAAGCACAAACCTGACAAGAAGACAACAGAGCAGAATAAAAGCAGAGCAAGGAGGGACAACAGAGCAGAATAAGCACAGACCTGACAAGAAGATAGCAGAGCAGAATAAAAGCAGAGCAAGGAGAGACAACAGAGCAGAATAAGCACAAACCTGACAAGAAGACAACAGAGCAGAATAAAAGCAGAGCAAGGAGGGACAACAGAGCAGAATAAGCACAGACCTGACAAGAAGATAGCAGAGCAGAATAAAAGCAGAGCAAGGAGAGACAACAGAGCAGAATAAGCACAGACCTGACAAGAAGATAACAGAGCAGAATAAAAGCAGAGCAAGGAGAGACAACAGAGCAGAATAAACACAGACCTGACAAGAAAATAACAGAGCAGAATAAAAGCAGAGCAAGGAGAGACAACAGAGCAGAATAAGCACAGACCTGACAAGATGATAACAGAGCAGAATCAAAGCAGAGCAAGGAGAGACAACAGAGCAGAATAAGCACAGACCTGACAAGAAGATAACAGAGCAGAATCAAAGCAGAGCAAGGAGAGACAACAGAGCAGAATAAGCACAAACCTGACAAGAAGATAACAGAGCAGAATAAAAGCAGAGCAAGGAGAGACCACAGAGCAGAATAAGCACAGACCTGACAAGAAGATAACAGAGCAGAATAAAAGCAGAGCAAGGAGAGACAACAGAGCAGAATAAGCACAGACCTGACAAGAAGATAACAGAGCAGAATCAAAGCAGAGCAAGGAGAGACCACAGAGCAGAATAAGCACAGACCTGACAAGAAGATAACAGAGCAGAATAAAAGCAGAGCAAGGAGAGACAACAGAGCAGAATAAGCACATACCTGACAAGAAGATAACAGAGCAGAATAAAAGCAGAGCAAGGAGAGACAACAGAGCAGAATAAGCACAGATCTGACAAGCAGATAACAGAGCAGAATAAAAGCAGAGCAAGGAGAGACAACAGAGCAGAATAAGCAGAGCTAAGCAAACAAGAAAAAGCTGAGAACAGAAGCACCAGAGAGAAAAAGCAGATGACAGGATCAGAACAGCACAGCCAGGAGGAGCCACAGGAAGTAGAGGCAGAAGCCACTGACATCATCTCTCCCAGCACTGGAGCAGGTGAGTATAATAATGTACAAATGTCTGCCTTAGGCTGCTTTCACACCTCCGTATTTTCCTGTGCGGCACAATCTGGTGCTTTGCAGAAAAACCGCAACCGTTTTTTTTTTGCCGCCGGTTGCGGTTTTTTTGCATAGACTTACATTAGTGCCGTATTGTGCCGCATGGGCTTGCGTTCCATCCGGTTTTTGACGCATGCGGCAGATTTAGCCGATGCGGCGGCCGGATGGAACGTTGCCTGGCATATTTTTTTGCCCAGCAAAAAAAAACCGCATCGCGCCGTATTTGGCCGATGCGGCTTGATTGGCAATGCATGCCTATGGACGCCGCATGCGGTTTTTTCCACTGCACATGCTCAGTAGCCTGCCGCAAGTGGCAAAAAACGGACGGGCCGCATGTCAAAAACTTATGCAAAGGATGCGGTTTTGTCGCCGCATCCGTTGCATAGGTTTTAGAGCCGGATTGGCCGCCTCTGCTAAAACCGGAGGTGTGAAAGCAGCCTAACACTACAGAAACTGCCCTGTGCTGTGCCATCCCTATGTGTAATATCTGTACTAAAAGGTACATGGTGTACAAGGTGTACCATCCACAAGCGCAAAGTAAATGCTCTGTGCAGCGCTGTGCGCAGAACATGAAGCAGAACCAATGTACCAGATGTGGTGCTGCATAGGGGGTATTAGAGTAGAAGGGAACCCCAATGTATCACTACAATAAGCGTGGGGCTTCCCTCCTACTCTGATACCCCCTCTGCAGCACCACATCTGGTATATTGACTCTGCTTCATGCTCTGTTGCACAGTGCTGGTATATTGGCTTTGCTTCATGCTCTGTTGCACAGCGCTGGTATATTGGCTCTTCTTCATGCTCTGTTGCACAGAGCATTTACTTGCTGACGTTTCCCTTTTACTCTAATAGTCGTTTACAGCACCTATATCAGGCTCATCAGGCCTGCTTTATGCTTTACTGCACAGATAATTTATCCCAGTCCTCTACCCCCTTCTCTTAGCCTGGCACATGTATATTTCTGTTCTTTTTGGCGTATTTTTGCACTTGATATAGAAGGGTTAATAGTTTCTCTATTTCTTCATTAAAGATATTTTATTGTTATTAGTAAGTATATCTGATGGTAGTTCATAGTCATGGAGCCTACGGAATAAGAGACAGGCTCAAGGATTATTATTGTCTCTCAATGTTCTTCTTATCTTCTTCTTATCTCATATGCATGACTCTACATTTTTGTTTTGCTAAAAGAAAAGGTCATATGAGCAACTTGTAAAGTCCAGCTAGAAGCCTTTTTTGCAATATCACACTGATCTGTAAATGTTATAAATAAACTGTAACTTGGCTAAATAAACAGAAAATTGATCATGCTCACATGAATGCAGGTCTTTTTCTCCGAGCGCTCGATCTTGATTAGGTCTGAAGAGGCCTAATTCAGAGGACCTCACTGGTGATCCCATAAGCTGACTTGTGACAAAACAGAACAGCTACAACACACTCGCCCCATATCTATATCTGTACAGGGATTGATAGTTCCTGGGTCAGTGGATCATCATACTGAGTATAGGATCCTATGTATTACTTTTTTCGTTATTAGATTGGATCATATGGATGCCCTGACATGTTAGCAGTGAGCTATAATAGCCTGTAATTAAGCAATACGTATGACTCTGTGCTGGCTGTGTAGCACGACGCATATTTAATCTATGTATTGTTATTGTGCATTATTGTTTATGGGCCTATTATAAGAGTGGGTTATTATAAGTGCCTTATCTGATATACTGGGTTTGCTTCATGCGCTGTTGCACAGCATATTCAGGGCTATCTGACAGTCTTCTCTTCTATACTAATCCTTCTGCAGTGCCCATATCTGGTTTAGTACAGAATAAGTTGAATTTAGTTATACGCACTGTATGTCTCTGTGCTAGCTGTGTGGCACTGCACATACTTATTCCATGTTTTGAATTATTATGCGCATTAACTGTATATGGGTATTGCATTACAGTAGGTTATCACACTTTTGCGGATGTTGTCATTTGGGATTTGTTCATGCTTTTTAAAGGGAACCTGTCACCAGATTTGGGGCCTATAAGCTGCGGCCACCACCAGTGAGCTCTTATATACACAGCATTCTAACATGCTGTATATAAGAGCCCATGTCGCTGTGTAGAACATAAAAATGACTTTATAATACTCACCTAAGGGGTCGGTGCGGTGCAGATCGGTCGGACGGGTGTCTCTGTACTCGGGTACCAGCGCCTCCTGTTTCGGCCATCTTTGTCCTTCTTCTGAAGCCTGGGTGCATGACGCATCCTACGTCATCCACAATAGCCGGCATTGAGGTCTTGCGCAAGGCCTCAGTGCCAGCTAGTGTGGAAGATGTAGGACGTGTCATGCACCCAGGCTTTAGAAGAAGGAGGACAAAGATGGCCGAAAGACAAGGTACCAGAGAACGGAGACACCCGTCCGACCGATCTGCACCGCACCAACCCCTTAGGCGAGTGGTAGGTAATATAAAGTGATTTTTATGTTCTACACAGCGGCCTGGGCTCTTTTATATGAAGCATGTTAGAATGCTGTATATAAGAGCCTACTGGTGGTGGCTGCAGCTTATAGGCCCCAAATTTGGTGACAGATTCCCTTTAAATAATTTTATTATGTGTTTTTACTGTCCTTTTGGATTTAATAAAGATTGTTATATTTATATCTAGCATTTCCATTTTCTGCTGTGGCATCCATTATGTGTGAGCATTTTTCTTCTTCTGTTTTGGTCATATTGTGATCATGTTTTATTGATTTTTGTCTGGGTGTGCACCCCTTTTTTGTATATACAGTAGAACCTCGGTTTACGAGTAACTTGGTGTGCGAGTATTTCGCTATACGAGCAAAGCTTGCTGTAAATTTGTAACGCAGTTTAAGAACAAGCTTTGCTATTCGAGCAAATACTCACCACACACACTTCTAGTTCTGTACTTTAACCACGCTCTGACCCGCTCTTGCAGTCCGCACAAACATGCACAAACACACGCGCACACACACACACACATTATGCTCTCCTTACCTTCCATTCTATCGCCGGTCTCATGAATCTTGTAGTTCGCCGGTACAAGATGTGTATCGGGTAACCATCGTGACGATGGAGAAACTTCCGCTGTCAGCCGCTTCTCAAAGGCAGCGCGCTGGCCAATCAGAGGCAAGTGGCTCATGCCTTTGACGTCAGCACTCTGGCAGCGGAAGATCCGGCATCGATCGCAATGGTTACCCGATACACAGCCTGTACCCGTGAACTGAAAGAACCAGGAGGCCGGTGATGGAATGGAAGGTAAGGTGAGAATAATATGTGTGTGTTTGTACGTGTGTGGAATGGCATAATAGGCGACCAGGATGGGACATTGAACAAGTTATGGAAGGAATTGTCTGCATTGCAATGATTTCCTGTGGGAAATATTGCTTTGCTGAACGAGTAATTTGGTTTAAAAGCACAGTCCCAGAACGAATTGTTCTCGTAAACCAAGGTTCCATTGTATATTATTTCTGTACTGTGACATCACTGTGTGTATTATTCCTGGGGATTTGTGGTGTGAACCCACAGGTCTTGGTGCAGTGGGCTTTGCTCAGTAACAGAATGGTGGTTATATTCAGACTCAATGTGGTGATATTTGGTCATGGTGTGGCAGCATTATTTTGCAATGTATAGTAGTATTATGCGGTGCTCAGCGAGCGTCAGGCCCTGCGGTGCTCAGCAAGCGTCAGACCCTGCGGTGCTCAGCGAGCGTCAGGCCCTGCGGTGCTCTGTGAGCGTCAGGCGCTGCGGTGCTCTGCGAGCGTCAGGCCCTGCGGTGCTCTGCGAGTGTCAGGCCCTGCGGTGCTCTGCGAGTGTCAGGCCCTGCGGTGCTCTGCGAGTGTCAGGCCCTGCGGTGCTCTGCGATGTCAGGGGCTTTGGTGCTCTGCGAGTGTCAGGTGCTGTGGTGCTCTGCGAGTGTCAGGCCCTGCGGTGCTCTGCGAGTGTCAGGAGCTGTGGTGCTCTGCGAGTGTCAGGTGCTGTGGTGCTCTGCGAGTGTCAGGTGCTGTGGTGCCTGCAAGTGTCAGGCGCTGTGGTGCTCTGCGAGTGTCAGGCGCTGTGGTGCTCTGCGAGTGTCAGATGCTGTGGTGCTCTGCGAGTGTCAGGCCCTGCGGTGCTCTGCGAGTGTCAGGCCCTGCGGTGCTCTGCGAGTGTCAGGCCCTGCGGTGCTCTGCGAGTGTCAGGCCCTGCGGTGCTCTGCTAGTGTCAGGGGCTGTGGTGCTCTGTGAGTGTCAGGCGCTGTGGTGCTCTGCGAGTGTCAGACGCTGTGGTGCTCTGCGAGTGTCAGGTGCTGTGGTGCTCTGCGAGTGTCAGGCGCTGTGGTGCTCTGTGAGTGTCAGGCGCTGTGGTGCTTTATGAGCATCAGGCGTCACACACAGTCACAAAACAGGACAGGCACACAGCACGGCCCAGACTGGTGCTCTGCAGACGGAGCCGCGCCCAGTTATAGTCTATTTACTGGACTGGTAGATGTGTAGCCTGGCTAGGATAAAGATTAATTCATAATGTGTATATATGTCCCCAATAACTTGTATGCCCACCACTGGCCCCTAGTAACTTGTATGTTCCCCCCCAGCAACATATATGCTGTTTATTATGTTAATATTTTATTGTATTTTTTTTAATGGGGGGGCCCCATTCAGACTTTTGCTATGGGGCCCCATGATTTCTATGTACGCCCCTGGAGGTGTCATTCATTTGTATGAACCCCCTGTTCTAATAACCGGTCCACTACTGTCACCCCCAACCTTTAACCTGCTGGGGGCCAAAAGATTGCGAAGTGTTGGTGCTCTTCTAAACGTAAGTGCAGGAAACCTGGGAAGCATTTTACCCAATATTGGGTCATTAGTCCAAATGGCCCAGTGTTTTTGTAAAATGTTCCTTATTTTTATGCTGTCAGAACAATAAGTAGTGACAAAATTGTTACTGTGGGAATAATCACAATCAGACAGTTTTGTTTTGTATGTAATTAAAGCCCCCTGCTTCAATTTGCTAGAATCAACAAAAGCTTTGATTAGCATTTTGGGATATTGCTTGTCCAAAAATCTCTCAGAATGGATCTTGGACTGTTTCACAAAATCAGTGTGCAGGGTACAATTTTTTCTTATTCGCTTAAACTGATTGGATGGTATGTTGCGCATCCATTTATAGTAGTGCCCAATATTATAGTGAACATAACTGTTTACATTGACCTTTTTAAAAAACGTTTTGGTCAGAATGCAATTCCCATCGTGGAAAATGGTGAGATCGAGGAAGTCTACACTAGTATTGCTCAAGATTGGTGTCTTGCTAAATTCTCCTAAAAAGGGGGCTGAAAGCTTGTACTTACGAAGCGCTCACTGATATCCTAATCAGGCATGAATAGTAAGATTCTTTATAGCAAGATACTATTTATTTTAATAGCACATGAATAGTCAATGGTACATAGGCATTAGAACTACTTTATAATCATAGAATCTTATACAATAACAGAAATATGCATCAACATTACCGTTTATGTTGTAGCAATCCTTTCTCATCGGAGGGACTCGATTAGTGATAAGGAAACAACATGGCAATTGCATCACAGGAACAGTGCGTCCACTTAAGCGTCCTGGAAATGTCCCTAATCATTAAGCGAGTCCTGTCTTTTTATAGGAAAATTTGTAGTCGTGTGCAAATGCAGTATTGCAATTGTGACCAGCATGTGACAGCTGAGTCATGTTCATGTAACTTGACCACAAGCTGCTGTGGGCACCAGTAGCTTCCTGCACATTTCCTGCACATTTAGCCAGTTGACAACTGGCCGACCACAGTTTCCTGGAGATATTGCAAGGAGCCGTGAATTTTACATGCCGGTTTCCTTGCACCTGTTGTCAACTAACCACGAATTTCCTAACTGTGGAACTGTAGATGTTACTTCCTGATAATCGTGGTTATGCTTAAGATCTGTTTGACACGTATTCTTCATCATGGTAAAAATGGGTCAGCCAGAGGACATCTCTCTTTGATACTGAATAATTGATGGATCAAATAATATCTTGGATGACTATCTTTTGATTATGATCCCTATCTAAATCACACTCATTCTTCAGTCATATCACATTGGTATCACAATTGGTGACAATTTTAGGCCCCAATTGTTATCTATTGCAGACATGAAAATATCGATATTATTGGCAGAGTAGTCCCAAATAATAAAAAAGGTCATCAATGTACCATTTATATAGCACAATGTGACCTTATAAATCATTGTTATAGATAAAAATGGCCTCGAAGGTGGCCATAAACAAATTTGCACAAGTAGGTGCCACCTTCAAGCCCATTGCGGTCCTAAGTGTCTGTTGATACATGTTATGTCTGTTGGTACATGTTATCCTTGAATGTGAAGTAATTATTATGTAGAATGAATGACATGCCTTGCAAAATAAACTGTTTCTGTATTGGAGGAATCCTGTCATCCGTTTCCAGAAAAAAATCAAAACATAATAAACCCAAATTGTGGGGAATATTAGAATAGAGAACAGAGACATCCAGAGAGATGAAAACAAAAGAATCTTTCCATGGAATGTCATTAACCAAACCTATAAGTTGGGTAGAATCCCTTAGATAGCTGTCCATTCTATTAACATGGGGTTGCATTATAAAGTCGATTTATGACGCTAAATTGGATGTTAAGGAACCGATACCTGAGATTATCGGACGACCCGAGGGTTTGGATAAATTTTTGTGTATTGTTGGCAGATGGTAGAAATGTGCCATAGCAGGGTTAACTAACGTGAGGAATTTTTCTCTGTCTTGTTTAAAATATTAGAGGCAATGGCTCATTTAATAATGTTGTTATATTCTAAAACAGCTAGTTGATAATCCTTTTGTGTCGCCCGCCGGTAATTCATGGGATCGGATAGGATTCTGAAAGCCTCTGCTATTTAGTCTGATTTATTCTGTAGGACATCCCCCCTTTTATTCGCTGGTCTGATGATATCATTATTCCCTATTAGAGTTTAATGCCCTCTTTTCAGATCTGGATAAGTTATAAGGAATATTTCCGCATTGGCTTTTTAACAGGTTGAAATCCTGAAGCACCATTTCACAGAATGTGTGTAAATTGTGTCCTTTACTTTCCGTTGGATAAAAATTAGAGGTCCATCTAAGGTCAGTGTGTAAGAATTGATCAGTGACCGAATCACCTAAAAGTGCACTATTGGATGTCGCCCTACCTGCCATAATGGTGTAGTGTCTCTGCACAGTCAATTTTCTAATAAATAGCTGTAGATCGGTAAATAAATCAAGTTCCTTTATATTAAAAGTGGGACAAAAAGAAAAGCCCTTATTAAGTAAAGAAATTTCAGTAGTAGTAGGTGTATAATCTGAAAGATGAAATATATTATTTGTCTTATTTAAGCATCCAGCAGATAAACTTTTTTCCCTTTTTTTGCTTTGTTTTGGCTCCAGTTCTGGTCCCTCTGTAACGCTTTTTCTCTTTTTACCGACTTTGGAGTTAGATAATTGGTTATCACATTGTTCTGACTGGGGATGACCTTGGGTAAAAAAAGCACCAAAGCTGCAGCATTAGTGGAATTATCAATAGTGATAAGTTTATTATGATCAGGTAGTGTAGAGGATGAACCAGGGGTTGCAGTAAAATCCTATATATTATCATGAATGGTGAGATCAAGCAAATCAAATGAAGTATTGTTACATGTATTAGATACTAGAGGGTTAGTATATGTATCAGATGCCAGAGGGTTAAGGCCCAGTCACACACAACGACTTCCCAGCGATCCCGAAAACGATGCAACCTGATAGGGATCGCAGGTAAGTCACTGGGAGGTCGCAGGTGAGATGTCACACAGTCAGATCTTACCAACGATGAGGAACAATACAGGTCGCAGTAGCGACCTGTATAACGATCTCAGCAGTCACTGTGACCCTGTCACACAATGTCAAACACAGCGATGTGTCCTGCCCAGCAGGACATCGCCTTTGAAGAAAATGGCCTGGACCATTCTGCAACGACTAGAGATCTCACAGCAGGGGCCTGATCGCTGGTAGGTGTCACACATAACAAGATTGCTAACGGGATTGCTAATGCGTCACGGAAACCGTGACTCAGCTGCGATCTCGTTATGTGTGAAAGTACTTTTAGATACAGAGTCAACTATTCCAATCTCCTTAAAGGAATTAGCTGCCATCAAAGAAACCACAGATCTCTCTTTCCTCAATTTATCAACTTGCGTCTGAATGATAGCCAAATACTGTTGTGTATCAGTGTTCAATTTGTCTGTATTGGTATCAAAAACCTTATTAACATCCAAGGACAGAGTATTTGCCCCCATAAGTGTTGTTCTAGTAGTTATAAGAGCAATAGAAGAAATGTGTACTTTAATAACCTCAATAGAAGAAGGAAGAGATGAGTATTTCTCAAGGACTGTAGGGGGGTAGTGGTCCATACAGGAGGGGTCGCTTGGACAATGTTTTGTGAACTATTGTCTCCAACACTGGCTAGCAATGGAGAAGACACACTAGGATCAGCAGAATGTGATCTAATGCTACTGAATTGCTGAAACCTATATCTTATATCTACTGTTGGTGAAACCCCTTGTGTGGTTAGAACCACTCACGGTGGAGCCTTTTCACACAGGCTTCTCCCCTATGTGAATTTTGTGATGTCTAACAAGGTCTGGTTTCTGAATAAAACATTTTCCACACTCTGAACATGAAAATGGCTTGTCCCGTGTGTGAAATCTTTGATGCCCAACAAGTTCTGATTTCCGAATAAAACATTTCCCACACTCTGAACATGAAAATGGCTTCTCCCGTGTGTGAATTTTCTGATGCGAAACAAGGTTTGATTTCTGGCTAAAACCTTTCCCACATTCTGAACATGAAAATGGCTTGTCCCCGGTGTGAAATCTTTGATGCCCAACAAATTCTGATTTCCGAATAAAACATTTCCCACACTCTAAACATGAAAATGGTTTCTCTCCTGTGTGAGATCTTTGATGCATAACAAGTTCTGATTTCCAAATAAAACATTTCCAACAGTCTGAACATGAAAATGGCTTCTCCCCTGTGTGAGATCTTTGATGCCTAACAACATTTGATTTCTGGTTGAAACATTTCCCACACTCTGATCATGAAAATGACTTCTCCCGTGTGTGAATTTTCTGATGTCTATCAAGGTCTGATTTCCGACTAAAACCTTTCCCACACTCTGAACATGAAAATGGTTTCTCACCTGTGTGAGATCTTTGATGCACAACAAGATCTGATTTCTGGTTGAAACATTTCCCACTCTCTGAACATGAAAATGGCTTCTCCCGTGTGTGAATTTTCTGATGTCTAACAAGGTCTGATTTCTGACTAAAACCTTTCCCACACTCTGAACATGAAAATGGTTTCTCACCTGTGTGAGATCTTTGATGCATAACAAGATTTGATTTCTGGTTGAAACATTTCCCACACTCTGAACATGAAAATGGCTTTTCACGTGTGTGAATTTTCTGATGCAAAACAAGGTTTGATTTCTGACTAAAATCTTTCCCACACTCTGAACATGAAAATAGCTTCTCTCCTGTGTGAGATCTTTGATGCCTAACAAGATCTGATTTCTGGTTGAAACATTTCCCACATTCTGAACATGAAAATGGCTTCTCCCCTGTGTGAAATCTTTGATGCCGGACAAGTTCTGATTTCCAATTAAAACAATTCCCACACTCTGAACATGAAAATAGCTTCTTCCCAGTCTGATATTTTTGATAATCAATAAGGTTTGATTTTCGAGCAAAACATTTCTCACATTGAGGAGATGAAAACGGATTTTCATGGGTCTGAACTTTTTGAAGGTTAACAAGATGTGATTTCTTGGTAAAACATTTCCCACATTTTGAACATGAAAATGGTTTTTCCTTTGTATGAGCCATTTCATGTTCCACATCCCTTCCGTAAGTTTTCTTTTGCTGACAATTCTGTGATAAATCGGAATTTTGAACTTGTTTGAAAACATCAGATGATAGAGCTTTCCTAGGAAGGACTGGAGGTATATCTGGGACAACAGCATGCTCTTCATATGCATCACGTGTGATACTTTCAGCATCTGTTATAAATTCTGAAGATATAAGATTTCCATCTGAACTCCCAATACAGTCATCGGCTAAAAATAAACACAATATTATTATTTTTTAAAGATATTATCTTGAAAGTACATTTACTTTTTTAAACCAGAACCTCATAAATTAAATTAGGAAAAAATGTATTCTGATTGTGTTGTCCAATTTCGACATCTTAAGGCCAATTTACACGCTTTGATTTATCTGACGATATGTCGTCGGGGTTACAGTTTTCGTGACGCACTTTCGTCATTGTTAGCGACGTCGTTGCGTGTGACACCTACGTGCGACTCCGAAAGATTGTAAATAGGGTAAAAAAAATCGTTGATCGTTGACACATCGTTCAGTTTCAAAATATTGTTTGTCGTTTGGAACGCAGTAGACATATTGCAACGTTTGACACCCTGCCAATGACGAATAACATCCACATGACCGCCTTGGTCAAACAATATATTTCTGAACGATGTAGCGTTGTTTGTGAGATGTGTACGTGTGACCGCTACTAAACGACCTATGTGCGATCTCGGCAAATCGTAACAACATTCTGGGTGTGTCACATCGCTAACGAGATCGCTAGCGATGTCGTTGTGTGTAAAGCAGCCTTAAGAGTTACATCTTTGTTAAGTTCTCTGTAATGTGCTACAGTAAATAATCTGATTGATTGTCACAATGTGATTGCAGGATAATGAGGGATAGGGGGCTCCTATACTGTCCCTCACCCTAGGGGACCCTAAGCTATTCCTAACCTGTGGATTACCTCTGAAAATGGAGACGCCAGAGTCCCATACCTTACTATTCTCCTGACCAGATCAAATCTGTTATCCCCCTCGGGAGAGAAGGGGCAGTAGTATGATGGAAACACAGATTAAGACAGATGGGAAACACAGATTAGGACAGACATGACATATTGCAAACTCACAGAAATAAACAGTGAGAGACTAAAGAGAAAAGCAAGAGCAGGAAGGCAGCGATAAAAAGAGAACAACAACAGCTCACAGCAATAATGCACAACAACTATCTGTAAGTCTGGATCACAACACCTAACCAGACCAGTATAGGTAAATTATAGCTGGCATTAATGAAACAGCCTAGCCAGCATATATAGAAGGGGAGCAAATGATACTTTCTCCTCTACAGCATGTGATCAAAGACATTAACAAGAAGCCTACCAGAGAATAACTCTTGCTAGATTGCCCAAACATGTGGTTCAACGCCTGTGTCTCCCTACACTGCTCATGGACTTCAGAGAAGTTAACATGTAGAGTACTAGAATCTATAATTTCCACAGATCCTGACACCACCATGACAGTTGGCAAAACCTGCAAAAATCTCCTTGTAACATTGATCCACAGCATAGACAATTTAAACAGATTTTTTTCGAAGACTAATATACACCGTGTGCAGAATTATTAGTCAAATTGTATTTTAGAGGTTTTTTATTATTGATCAACAACTATGTTTTCAATCAACTCAAAAGACTCAAATATGAAAGCTTAAAGTTTTTGGAAGTTGGAGTGTTTTTTTTTAGATTTGGCTATCTTAGGAGGATATCTGTTTGTGTAGGTAACTATTACTGTGCAGAATTATTAGGCAACTTAATAAAAACCAAATATATTCCCATCTCACGTGTTTATTTTCACAAGGTAAACCAATAACAAATAATATAACTGCACAAAATTTAGAAATAAACATTTTTGACATGCAAAAACAAAACCCCAAAAAATTAGTGACCAATTTAGCCACCTTTCTTATGATGACACTCAACAGCCTACCATCCATAGATTCTGTCAGTTGCTTGATCTGTTTTCGATCAACAGTGCGTGCAGCAGTCACCACAGCCACCAGACACTGTTCTGAGAGGTGAACCGTTTTCCCTCCCTGTAGATCTCACATTTTATGAGGGACCACAGGTTCTCTATGGGGTTCAGATCAGGTGAACAAGGTGGTCATGTTATTATTTTTTCATCTTTTAGACCTTTACTGGCCAGCCACGCCGTGGAGTAGTTTGATGCATGTGATGGAGCATTGTACTGCATGAAAATCATGTTTTTCTTGAAAAGATACCGACTTAATCCTGTACCTCTGCTTGAAGAAGTTGTCTTCCAGAAACTGGCAGTAGGTCTGGGAGTTGAACTTCACTCCATCCTCAACCCAAAAAGGTCCCACAAGTTCATCTTTGATGATACCAGCCCATACCAGTACCCCACCTCCACCTTGCTGGCATCTGAGTGGAGCTCTCTCCCCTTTACTTATCCAGCCTCTGGCCCATCAAGACTCACTCTCATTTCATCAGTCCATAAAACCTTTGAAAAATCAGTCTGAAGATATTTCCCAGTCTTGACATTTTATCTTATGTTTCTTGTTCAAAAGTAGTCGTTTTTCAGCATTCCTTACCTTGGCCATGTCCCTGAGTATGGCACACCTTGTGCCTCTTGATACTCCAGTAACGCTGCAGCTCTGAAATATGGCCAAACTGGTGGCAAATGGCATCATGGCAGCTTCATGCTCGAGTTCCCTCAATTCATGGGCAGTTATTTTGCGCCTTTTTTGCCCAACACACTTCTTGCGACCCTGTTGGCTATTTGCCATGAAACACTTGATTGTTCGGTGATCACGCTTCAAAAGTTTGGCAATTTCAAGACTGCTGCATCCCTCTGCAAGACATCTCACAATTTTGGACATTTCAGAGCCCGTCAAATCTCTTTTCTGACCCATTTTGCCTAAAGCGGGCTTTACACGCTACGATATCGCTAATGCGAACTCGTTGGGGTCACGGAATTCGTGACGCACATCCGGCCGCATTAGCGATGCCGTTGCGTGTGACATCGATAAGCGATTTTGCATCGTTGCAAAAACGTGCAAAATCGCTAATCGGCGACACGGGGGTCCATTCTCAAATCTCGTTACTGCAGCAGTAACGACATTGTTCCTCGTTCCTGCGGCAGCACACATCGCTGCGTGTGACGCCGCAGGAGCGAGGAAGCTCTCCCTACCTGCCTCCCGGCCGCTATGCGGAAGAAAGGAGGTGGGCGGGATGTTGCGTCCCGCTCATCTCCGCCCCTCCGCTGCTATTGGGTGGCGTTTCAGTGACGTTTCAGTGACGTCGCTGTGACGCCGCACGGACCGCCCCCTTAGAAAGGAGGCGGTTCGCCGGTCACAGCGACGTCGCCGGACAGGTAAGTATGTGTGACGGCTGTGGGCGATGTTGTGCGGCACGGGCAGCGATATGCCCGTGTCGCGCAACAGATGGGGGCGGGTACCCACACTAGCGATATCGGGACCGATATCGCAGTGTGTAAAGTAGCCTTTAGGAAAGGAAGTTGCGGAATAAGTAAGCACACATTATATAGGATGTTGATGTCATTACACCACACCCCTCCTCATTACAGAGATGCACATCACCTGATTTACTTAATTGGTAGTTGGCTCTCAACCTATACAGCTTGGAGTAGGACAACGTCTACACAAAAGTATCATGTGATCAAAATACTCATTTGCCTAATAATTCTGCACACAGTGTAATAGTTACAGACAGATGCCGGATATTTAATAGGGACTGGACTGTAAAATTGAATGCCTATCCTTAAGCGGGCTTTACACGCTACGATATTGCTAGCAATTGCTAGCGATATCGTACGCAAAAGCACCCGCCCCTGTCGTACGTGCGATTTCGTGTGATCGCTGCCGCAGCGAACATTATCGCTACGGCAGCGTTACACGCACTTATCTGGTCGGCGTCGTCGCTGTGACTGCTGAACAATCCCTCCCTCAAGGGGGAGGGACGTTCGGCATCACAGTGACGTCACCGCGACGTCACTAAGCGGATGGCCAATCAAAGCGGAGGGGCAGAGATGAGCGGGACGTAACATCCCACCCAACTCCTTCCTTCCGCATTGCGGCCGGCGGCAGGTAAGGAAACGTTCCTCGCTCCTGCGGTGTCACACACAGCGATGTGTGCTGCCGCACGAGTGACGAACCACATCGATAATCAACCATTACCGATTTTTGGTTTTGGGATGACCTCTCCGTGGTGAACGATTTTCACCATTTTTGAGGTTGCTTAAGGTCGCTGGTCAGTGTCACACGCTGCGATATCGTTAATGACGCCGTATGTGCATCACTAACAACGCGACCCCGACGATAAAACATTATCGATATCGTAGCGTGTAAAGCCCCCTTTAGGCTTTGTAACCAAAAGCAGTAGCTTAACACCCTTCTTCTGGCCAACCTACAAGTGTCGCACAATTCCAATTTGCTCTCCCTTTTTCCTAATGCCAGCCTGTGTCCTATTCAGTTTAGACTCCTGCAATTAAGAGACCTTTGGTTCCATCATGTCACATGACTTTGAAGTCATTAAAGGTTTTTAAACAATCAACCTCAGAATACAACTGATGGGGTCCCTAAGAGAGTGGAGTTCTTGAGAAATTGTGCAGTTTGACTCCTCCCGACACTGGCCCTGATTGTAACTAGGGTTTTTATGAGTAGGGCTCATATTTCAAGCATTCCCCAAAAATCCCATAAAATCATGCTATGGCTTATTTTGGGTTTTGGGTTTTTTTTTCGGGGAAACAGGGTATTCATGAACCCTCTGCAGGTCTTTAAGTTGCCTTCATAACAACATAGAGAAGGCACTAGAAACAAACAGAAGGAAAGACAATACAGTTGAAAAAAAACCAGAGCAGAAAACCTAAAAATGTAACACAAAATTAGTGCAGAAAGTACATGAGTAGATATCTCTTACTGGATAGAGCTGGAGGAAACACATCCTGAAGAACATCGGGGTCTTCTTGTTTACAGTCCTGTGGGAGAAGAGGACGGGGACATCTCTCTGGTGTTGTCCTCTTACTGGATAGAACTGGAGGAGACACATACAGGGACTGAATTCATTCCTTACATACAGATAATTATAGGCCGTGTGTATTTAGTCCTGTCTATTACCTGGTGATGTGAGGGGCTGGGGAACCGCCATCATGACGTCCTTGTACAGATCTTTGTGTCCTTCTAAATACTCCCACTCCTCCATGGAGAAATAGACGGTGACGTCCTGACACCTTATAGGAACCTGACACATACAATGATACCGTCACCCCCGATCCCTTGATAGCGTTACTGTATAATGTCCCAGCATTCCCAGCAGTGTCACCTCTCCAGTCAGCAGCTCAATCATCTTGTAGGTGAGTTCTAGGATCTTCTGGTCATTGATGTCCTCATGTATCGGGGGGTGAGGTGGAGGCCCCGTGATTGGGCTCAGGGGTCTTCCCCATCCCTCAGACACAGGGGCCTGACAGCGCTCACTAGAGGTCTTCTTCACTACTGTGTAATCCTGGTTATGGAGAGACACAGTAATAAATCTCACTCCAGACATTTCCAGAGTCCTCACCTCTCCAGTTCTGTCCATCTGTTATTCCCATAGATAAGAATGATGTAATGTGACGTCATCAGAATCTCTCACCTCTCCAGTAAGCCGGAAGAGGATCTCTAGGGTGAGGTGTAATATCCTCTCCGCCATCTTGTCCCTGTCCATATCCATCCTTCACGGGGCACTCAGAAGAATTCTCTTATATAGAAGATCTCCACTGAGAGGATCCGATATTGTAGGGACCTGAATGGGGAGAAGATGACGATGTAACATCATAAATAATCCACTGTAATAATACAATTACTGGAGAGAATAAGGGGAAACATATAATGAGAACATTCTGGGGGAACATTATACTGTGGGGGGCAGAAAGGGGCCGAGGACTGAGGGCAGAAAGGGGCCGAGGGCAGAAAGGGACCGAGGACTGAGGGCAGAAAGGGGCCGAGGACTGAGGGCAGAAAGGGACCGAGGACCGAGGGCAGAAAGGGGCCGGGGACTGAGGGCAGAAAGGAGCCGAGGACTGAGGGCAGAAAGGGGCCGAGGACTGAGGGCGGAAAGGGGCCGAGGACTGAGGGCAGACGGGTTTCCTCACTTCCGGCCTCTCATAGTTGGGGTGTCTGTATCTATCAGAGGAAAAGCAACAAAAACCTCATTATTCATAGAAATCAGCGAGAGAAAAACACCAAGAAAGTGTCAGAGCTGAATGGGTTAATGCCGCCTGTCCCAGTAATGGGGAATCTCCACACACCTCCACCTGCAGAGCCGCACACTAGATATATGGCTGCTCTGTGCTTACAGGACCTGTGATGATGTCACATGGAGGGGAGGAGTCAGGGTCACATGATCAGCTCCTCAGTGTATGCAGGACTCTGGATGAGGTGATGCTTATGTGTGGGGTCAGGAGTAGACATGGTGTTTGTAGTGAACCCGGACTTTACAAAAAAAATTAGTTTTCGGAGTTTGGGTGCCTTATCAATGTGACCACTGGAGGGAGCAGCGCTGTGCTCTGTGCTCTGTGCTCGGATATACTCGGCGCTCGGTGTTCGGATATACTCGGTGCTCGGCGCTCAGATATACTCGGTGCTCGGCGCTCAGATATACTCGGTGCTGAGTGCTCGGCCCACTGGGAGTCGCTTGCAGTGTTTGAATGTCTCACATTATATATCAAAAAGCAAATAAGAGGCTAAAACATAACTTTTAATAAAAGTATAGAAGAGACCTAATACTGAGGCCAATGTAACCATAAGCATCCCCGACTACTATCAGGATATAAGGCGTAGACCACGCCACACAAGAGACAGCCCCTCAGGGCTGCCACAAATATAACAAACTAAACAAACAAAAAACAAAAAAAAGAAAAAATATATAGATTGTGTTTCCACGTGTTATCCACGCCGTATATCCTGATAGCAGTCTGCTTATGGTTACATTGGCCTAATTATTAGGTCTTTCACATACTTTTATTAAAAGTTACATTTTTGCCTCTTATTTTCTTTTTCATATTTATTCATAAGTGGCATTGAACACATTTGCTCAATTCTATTATATAAAGTGGAGAGTAAAATTAGAGAACAACAATTTCCTAAACGTTGCGGTCATTGTGTCGTCCTATGTGATTATATACCCTGTTTCCCCGGAAATAAGACATTGTCTTATAATAATTTTTGCTACCAAAAATGCACTGATCTTATATTCAGGGGATGTCTTATTTTTCCATGAAGAAATATTCACAATTATTGATGAACAAAAAACCCTGAAACTTTATTATATGCTGTACAGTAGTTATCACAAACCAGCAGAACCAGACAAACCGTGAATCCTATCAAGAATGTTTTACTGCCATTACTTCCATGTACAACAATCTATGGCACATTTATTGATCACAATATTTAACATCACAATGCAAGATGTATTCAGTGACAGTCATGTCATCATCTTCTGGAACATCATCGAAACAATCCAAACTTTCAATTCTTTGGTGAATTTCTTGTGACTCCATTTCTTTCAGAATCATTGGCCTAAATCTCTCATGTTTGGCAATAGCATTGTCCTTAAATGAGCTCCTCTTGTCCAGGTAGCTGCTCGTAGTGCATTTGCAATGCAACTGTCCGTGATTTTGTCCCATGAACTTTTCACCCAAGTCACAACCTCTTGCAGTTTAGGCTTCACAAAGTTTCCACGCTGATATCTCTCCATTCTGTTTTCAATGTAGTCATTGATTTCCATGCGCAAATTGTCCTTGAATGGCTTGTTTACTGCAATATCCAGAGTCTGGAGATAGGCCGCCATTCCTGCGGGAATCATTATCTGATCTACGTTTCTGTCATGAAGAAATGTCTTCATATCTTTAGTGCAATGTGTGCTGGCTTCATCCCAGACTAGCAGACCTCTATGGCTCCCTCGCATAACAAGTGGCAGCATTAAGTCGACCCACTTCCTTATAAGTGCTTGTGTGGCACCCTGGACTAGCCAGGTAGCCACAGACAGAACACACACACACCCCCACCTCCCAGACAGTTACATTAGTCAGACAAAAACCCTTGTTGCCTCCCTCCAGGGTCTGATGTCCACACCAGGTGGGGCGGAGCCAGGCGGTTGGCCCCACCCACCGAGGAGTTTACAGGCCTGGAGGCGGGAAAAGGAGCAGATCAGTTTTGGAGGTGAAAGTGAGAGGTCACGAACTGCCTGTGCCTGGATAGGAGCCCAGGTACTGACAGCAAGGTTGGCAGACGGTGGTGGCCGTCTGCAGGAGTTGGCGGATCTCTACGGAACCGTAGGACCGGGGTTGGGCGGTGGCCCACCGGTACCGAACCGGGGAGCGGAGTGAAGTTAAGCACACAGGCAGGGCCATCGGACCACGACCAGGCTTGGAGCCGCCGCCAACGGTCAAATCCGAGTGTGACCGGAACCCCAGGGGTTTCCTAACAACCAAGTCCCGACAGAAGGCAACAGTCCACACCGTGAGGATATACAGCCATCGCCACAGGCTAGAGATCCAAGGGCCAGCGCCTGCGGGCAAAAGGGCTCCTACGGTACCTATACGCCGGGGAGCAGACTACCGTTGGGAAACCATCGGAGTCAACGCAGTTTACACAGGTGCAGGGAAAGACAGACACCATCAGCCATCCGGGGAGAGCACAACAACACTGCAGCCGGCTGTGGGACCCGTCCATCCGGCCGTTTGGTTTACCAGAGACTTTGTGACTTTCTGTCTGAGTGAGTACCCCAGTGCCATCCGGCACCACACCGCGCTGTCCCTGCAACCCTGCACCTCACCAACCCTGCCTCCCCGTCACACCACCGGGCCCCGGGACCACCAACCCCTACCCACAGAGGGGGAGAACAACATCCCAACTGCTCCCTACCATCGCTCCCGGGATCCGCTGTCACCAGCAGCGGTGGTGCCCATCTTCATCACAACCCGTGGGTGGTGTCACGGACTAAATCCCCAAACAAACCACCCCCCCTTTTCACTCACGGGCGAGGAGCGCTGCTCGAGTCAGTCCCCGGATCCGGCCCACCGCTCAAGCCACACTTGCAGGGCCCAGGCTTTTTCAGTTTCAAGAATAAATATGCCTGAAACACGTTCAATCTTATCCTTCTTGCCCTTAGAAATTAATAAAGGTGGGACTTTAGTGCCATCCAGATGAATTGCCAATATGCAGGTAACACGTGCACTTTCGTAAGCAGTGGAGGGAATGTACACTGAGGAGGCACCCCCTGTTCAATTGTTGGTTGAGATACTTGGCCCATAAACACTGCCATTTCATCCATAGCAATCATGTTGGAAAGATTGTATTTAGAGAAGTCAGTGTCATCAATAAAGGACTTGAATGCAAATGCACGTTTAATAATTTCAGCATCTTCCAGCCTAAACAGTGTTGTGGATCTTCTTAAAGACAGTTCACAGCGTTGTGATGCTTTGAATATTTCGAAATGTGGTGCCATTGCAAGGGCAAATTTTTTAATCTGAGCCCTATTCACAACCGAAGTCTTTGCTCTCCTGTCAATAACCCATTCACAGATCAGTTCTTCCAGCTCGGAAAATAATGGATGCCGACCTGACCCACACTTGCGCTTTTTAACATTTCCGTTGTCCTCTTGTTGACTGAGGTTACCGTAATCTGCTCGCCATTTTCGGACCAATCGGATATTCAGCATCTTCTCTTTGCAGAAAGCAGTAAGATTTTTGCCCTGAAAGTCCTCCACGATTCCTTTCTTGTACTCGACAGAATAGCTCTTTCTTTTTGCGCTCATGTCTAGGGGTAAAAATATACCAACAATGTTTATTTCTTGTACTTTAGACCCTTCAGCAGAAAAGCAGACACCCCCTAAGGCCTCTTTCACATGTCAGTCAAAAAACAACAAAGAAATGGAATACACGGCACCTCTGTAGCTGGTGCACAAGTACCGTAGGATCCATTCCCATAAGCAATGACAAAAAGAACATGGCTCTCAAATCTGGATATAAAGAAGGTGAATTTTTATTTCCTAACACTGAATTAGCACAAACGTTTCGGTCATTAACAGACGGTTCACTTCAGCGGTGGACACCGCAAGGTTAAGATAAGCACCACCCTCTTCTAGGATACTTCTCACTGAATCCCCTCTGCACACTGAGGAAGGTCTGTTAATGACCAAAATGTTTGTGCTATTCAGTATTTGGGAATATAAATTCACCTTCTTTGCATCCAGAGTTGAGTGCCAATTCTTTTTGTCAAAAACAGACATTTTTCACTGACGTGTTAAAGACGCATATGGCCCTCCGTGTGCCGTGATTTTGCTACATGTGATCTTCGTCTGCTACCGTATCCGTGATACCGTAACACTTGGAGATCAAGCACTCCTGTCCACGCTGCTGCTATCCGTGGTGCTGATGTCTCACACTCTGCGGTCCTTGCCCCCGCTGTCTTTTACTTATGGGTCGCGGTGCAGTTAATATTCATGAGAATTATTACCATAGCCGGGTTGAAAGTAACAGACAGCAGAGGCAGAAACAGCAGCGCTGGAGTCAGGCAACTATAGAAAATCATTTTATTTCACAGGCACGTGTTTTCTCCAGTACGTGTCACACAGATCACATCAATGGGTGGTTCGTGTGACATCAGTGCTGCCGGAGAAAACCAGACATGTCTCTGTGCGGAA
The DNA here is from genome assembly GCF_048569485.1 of Anomaloglossus baeobatrachus. Taxonomy (NCBI): domain Eukaryota; kingdom Metazoa; phylum Chordata; class Amphibia; order Anura; family Aromobatidae; genus Anomaloglossus; species Anomaloglossus baeobatrachus. The sequence continues at coordinate 586,541 of NW_027441787.1, read as the reverse complement.
AACACGGACATGCGGGTGCGCCGCACAGACACACAGTCCGTGAGAAATCGCTGATGTGTGCGCAGACCAATTGATTATAATGGATCTGCATATATGTCCGTGATTCTGGTACGTACGGTATAAAAACTGTACCATAATTTACGTACAGTACCAGAATCTCTGTGTGTGAGTGAGGCCTAAAGAATCAAAGAATCAAATTGACACACTGAGTGCCTGACTCACACACAGAACCACTAAAAATAAGGGCCGTAAAGTACCTGGCTCCCACACACGGTCTAGAAACTGTAATGGCCGAATTGTAAAGATCTCCCACACACGGTCTAGAGACTGTAATGGCCGAATTGTAAAGATCTCCCACCAGGGGCGGACTGGCCCACCAGGAGGTCGGGAGAACCCCCGGTGGGCCCCTGCTATTGATGGCCAAGCCCCCTAGGCCCCGCCCCCCTACCCCCTGGGTCTCTGTGGATATGTGTGAGAGGCCCCCCTGGCCGGTAATTTCACTAATCACATCGGCACATTGCCGATATGATTAGTGACAATCCCATTCCCTAAGCAGCGACACTGCAGGAGGAGGCAGTCGCAGAGCGATGACTGCTTCCTTCCTGTGCAGGTGACTGCAGCATCACGCTGTAGAGGACGGACCCGGCGTCACCCCAGGCCAGGCTGCAGGAGCAGCAGCACGTGAGTATAGAAGGCAGGGGCCCAGGGTAGGGGGGGGTGCGGGAGCAGGGCCGCCATCAGGGCATTACTACTGTGACTCCTGACACATTAGGGCAATGAGGGGGGCCCGGGCCGTTCATAGAGAGCTGCCACCTCTCTTCCTGCTCTGCAGAGCAGGACAGGAAACGTACCGGACCAAAACGAAGGCTGCAGGAGCTGAGAAGGTGAAGGACCTGTAAATTCAGGACCTTCCATGTCAGCTGACTAATCATGTGCCTGATCTCATCACAGGAAAAGTGACTGGAACTTCTGCAGCCTCCGTGCAGATCCCAGTGTCTCCTCTCCTGCTGTGCACCATCTGGAAATGCAAGATGAGGTAATGTGTGTGTGTGTGTGTGTACAGACTGTGTGTAACATGGGGGTGCTGCAGCCTGTGTGTGTGTGTGTATGTACACAGGCTGTGTGTAACATGGGGGTGCTGCAGCGTGTGTGTGTGTGTGCGTGTGTCTCTACAGGCTGTGTGTAACATGAGGGTGCTGCAGCCTGTGTGTGTGTGTGTGTGCAGGCTGTGTGTAACATGGGGGTGCTGCAGCCTGTGTGTGTGTGTGTGTACAGGCTGTGTGTAGCATGGGGGTGCTGCAGCCTGTGTGTATGTACACAGGCTGTGTGTAACTTGGGGGTGCTGCAGCGTGTGTGTGTGTGCGTGTGTCTCTACAGGCTGTGTGTAACATGGGGGTGCTGCAGCCTGTGTGTGTGTGTCTCTACAGGCTGTGTGTAACATGGGGGTGCTGCAGCCTTTGTGTGTGTGTGTGTGTGTGTGTGTACAGGCTGTGTGTAACATGGGGGTGCTGCAGTGTGTGTGTGTGTGTGTGTGTGTGTGT